>NC_085844.1:250108684-250280913 GCF_035594765.1 Anolis carolinensis
AACTTTATTATTTATTTATTATTTATTTACAGTATTTATATTCCGCCCTTCTCACCCCGAAGGGGACTCAGGGCGGATTACAATGAACACATATATGGCAAACATTCAATGCCAATAGACAAACAACATTCAGTTTTAGACAGACACAGAGGCATTTTTTTAACATCTTCCAGCTTCACGATTTCCGGCCACAGGGGGAGTTGTTGCTTCACCGTCCATTGGTGGCTGTTCTTCCTCTTCTTTTCCTCGTGAGCAGTTTTATGGTGTTGTAGATTAGTTAAATTAGCCTCCCGCATAAAGCGTCCCTAAATTTCCCTAATTGACAGATTCAACTGTCTTTCGGGGCTGCTAGGTCAACAGCAAGCCGGGGCTATTTTTTTTTTTTTTTTAATGGTCGGAGGCTTAACCCGACCCGGGCTTCGAACCCTAACTTTACCCCCATCACTGTAGAAAGTGTTCTGTTGTTACACAGGTGGTTGGAGATTTGTAGATAGTACCATATTCATGCTCACCTATTCACAAGTCAGCTGGTATTTCTATGCCCACTGGTGTTGCTGTTCATTGCTGCAAAAATGGTTCCATTGAGGTCACAAGTCTTCTTACCTTCTCCTTGTCAGAAGAAAGATGCTATTCTTAAAATGAGTTTTTTTCCACCTATATACTCCTAATAGAGATAGTTTATGTGTTTAATTTAGTGGTGTATTCTTCTGCAAGGCTGTCTGTAAGTTTCTTTACTGTAGTGGTCAATGACATCGTTTATGACCCATTAGCATCACTGCATTGCATGGAGACAAATGTATTCATTATGAGAGTTGCTCTGTTGCTTGTCCTTGTTAACTATCAGTGAATGCCTGGCCGTATGAAGTTTGGAGAGGTCACGTAAGGGTACATATCATGTGATTTTCACATAGGAAGTCATACAAAATAGGCTTAGGCTATGTTTTTCCCTTCTTTGCTTGTCCACTGGTGTGACAATATGCATGATTTTCAGTGAAGTTTGTTCTCAAAAATCTGCATTTTTATAAAGAAACAGAGGTTTAAATACATACACTGTGCACTTATAATGGTAACAAATGAAGAGTTCTGTATAATCATGTATCATTTGATATAGGTATAGGTTTTATGGTGTAGCTGTGATTTCTGGGAAAGTGAGACTGTGGAGAAAGTCAGAACTGGGTGGTTTTCTCAAGCTGTACTAAGGCTGAAGGGCATTAAAGGTTGCTTTCCTTAAGAGACGCCAAAATGTAATTCTAAGGGTTTGTGTTTTTTAAAATGATGTTTATAGTCCTCTTCAAAATAAAATCTCAAAAGAGCAACATTTCTCTGAGGCATATTTGTATTTCTCATTTCTTTGTATTTCCTTAGATCAAGTGGCAGATAAGGTACAATTTGAAAAACCTAATTATTTTAGCTGGAGATTTAATTTCTTATGAGCAGGCAGTAGAACCAGCTCCAAAGGGGAAATCTGCTGAGAGAGGAAACAAACAAATTATTAGATTGAATAATTGAAAGACTCAAGCATGGCGAGGAGGAACAATTATATCTGCATATATCTGCGAGGTTTCAGTAGCAAGATTTTGTTCTTTCCAATTTCAGTCCTTCAGAAGTGAGGTCTCTGCCTTTGCTTTGCAGGAGCCTTGTGGTTTTCTTGTTTGAGCTTATTGCTGTGTGTGTGCCAACCTTAAAAACTGTGGCATAGACACTGAGAACTGGGAAGCCCTGGCCCTTGAGCGCTCTAATTGGAGGTCAGCTGTGACCAGCAGTGCTGCGGAGTTTGAAGAGGCACGAACGGAGGGCTTAAGGGAGAAACGTGCCAAGAGGAAGGAGCGTCAAGCTAACCCCGACCGGGACCGCCTTCCACCTGGAAACCGATGTCCTCACTGCGGGAGAATATGCGGGTCAAGAATCGGTCTCTTCAGTCACCTAAGAACACACGCCCAAGATACCAAGGTTGGAAGACCATCATCCTCGAACGACGAGGGATCGCCTAAGACGTTATTGCTGTGTGGCTTCAAGTTGTTTCCGATCCAAAGATGAAGCTGTCATTGGGTTTTCTTGGTAAGATTTGTTCAGAAGAAGATTGATTGACTTTGCCTCCATCTGAGGCTAAAGACATATGACTTGCCTAGGGTCACTCAGGGATTTTCCATTGCTAAGAGGGACCCAAATCCTGGTCTTCAAACTAACATGACACCCTGATCCATGTTTGGGGCTACAGGAATGAAATTTAAGATAATGTCCCAACCCGACCCCGAATATGTCCAGTAGATCGCAATCTTAGCCATTTTCCCGGATCTAAAGGCAGAGACCAGTTGGATTAATTGGTCTCCTCCATTTCTGACGTCTACAATTCTCCGGTGATTGAACTGCCACATCAATTTAATTTCAGGCAGGACCAGGGCTTATTTTTCAGGCATGACTTCATCTTGTACTCCAAGAAAACTGGATTCCCGTATTCTGTACTGCAGCCAATTGAAAATGCAATTTGAAGCTGCAAGTGTAGTGGATTAGAGTCAATTTGGGATCTGTCCAGATTGCTTTGGATTTCATAAGAGCAAGTTCTGTTTCCTGATAGAGCAGTGCCATAAAGGGCACTCTAAAACTGGGCAGGCTGCATACTCCTTGTTGGGAACTGTCTCAGCTTTTGGGGCTGTGGACTGCAGTTTATTTGCATATTTAGGTGTATCCAAATCAAGCACAGCATCTTGAAGTGTCAGTGAAGGTTACTGATAAAAGCTGGACCTTTATTTTGAAAAAATGTGTGGTCAATACTTTCTGCTTTGGAGATGGTGTTGGCCACACATTTTTGTTCTGCATCTTTTTTCAAAATAAAAGTCCAGTATTTGTTAGTAACCTTCAGGGATTTTGCTTCTCTGTTCTCCAGTGAAGCGTTGCCTGGAGTTTCTAGGAAAACATTTATCTCAAGAATACTGTCTTCCATTTCTTCAGCAATTGCTAGTAGTTTGTTTATCTCACAAAATCCAGTTTTATCAAGACAAGATTATGCTAGTGCAGATTGTCACATAATAACAACACTGGCTAACACACATTTTGGTGCCTCAAGTGTTTGCCCTGTTTCTGGGTATATTTCACCCGCTGATTTTTTTAAAATGGCACCAGTTTCCCCCATCAGCTCTAGTTTTTGAGATACAGAACATATGCCATTTACCAGCCTTCATCTGTTTGCCCATAAAGAATCACGATAGCCATATTTAAGAAACTAGAATTGTTGTGGTCTATCAAATGCAGTTTTCTGAATCAGTGCCCCAAATAAAAATCAAGACACCAAGATTTTTTTGGCTGGTTTGTGTAATTAAATATTATTTTTGTCCTAAGGGCCATCCAGTTCAAATCCCTTTTGCCAGGCAGGAAAACACAATCAAAGCTCTCCTGACAAATGGCCATCCAGCTGTATTGAAAAATCTCTGGAGAAGGAGATTTCAGCAGACTCCCAGGCAGCAGCATATTCCACTCCTGAACAACTCTTACTGTCATGAAGTTCTTCCCAATGTTTAAGTGGAATCTTTTTTTACTAACAGTTACGAAAACAGATTAAAACCTCCATTTGCTGAGGGTAAGGGCTTGCCTCATGACCAGTAAAACCACTGACGCATGTAACCCGTCATATCCACAGCACATTTCCAAAGTTTAATATGGAGCTCTTTCTTATCCCTGCTTCTGGGTCTCCTGTTAATTGGGTTTAGCTGGAATTGAAAGTGCGAACCCAATGCAAACAAACAGTGGTGCACTTTAATACTGAGCAAAACTGTATCTTTTCTGTTCATTTTTGCATCAGGAGAAGGTTGCAACTGCCTACTTGCTTGACAGTTTTCTGATTCTATGAATATTCTAACTAAACAAGGAGAATAATTTTTGCTAGCTGAGGAAGAAAGCACGTACATTCCCAAGAGGTGTTTAAACCTAGACATTGCTGCTGCCTCTCAAATCGCTTATGATAGATCATGGCTGGATGACCTGTGGCCATCCAGGTGTTTTAGACTCCAGCTCCCATAAGTTCTAGCAAGCTTGTCCAGTGGTCAGGAATTCTGGGAGCTGACCTCCAAAACACCTTGAGGGCCGCAGGTAGTGTAGCTGTGATCTAGAGATTCCAACATTTTAATCAACAGTGGCAATCCTACAGAATCCAGAGTGTTTTAGTTTGATGAGGCACTTAAAAATTATTAACACTATGGCATTAGACAGTTTCTCTGACTTGATGGTGTCTTTGGTGAAGAAAATCTACTTATCCAATTTTTTTCTTAGCATGAGAAAACACTGACTATGTTGACATGTGTGTTACTTACTGATTTATTTAGTATTTCGTCTTTCTCTCAGGTTGAAATTTCATCTGTGCTCTGTACTTTGGGGTGTGTGTTTCCAGTAGGAGAAGGAACCGCATTGATCATCTAGTCCAGCTTTCCCATGCTTATGTGTTCCTCCGTTGTGCTCTTGGCACATAGATGGAGAGCCAGTATGAGTCATCCATGTTGAGTTCACTGCTGAATCCTTCAAGGTTATAAGAACACTTTTAAAAAGCAATTTACATCATGTCCATGTATTGTCTCCTCTGCAGTAATGTCAATCCTCTTTGTAAGGCCATAAGCAGGGCCGTAGCCAGAAAAAAATGGGGGGGGGGGTGTTGAAAATTTTTTGGGGGGTTGAACCCCTAACACCCCCCACACCCGCTACAAACCTGTCAATACCTGCTTGAGATAGTGCCTGGAGGGACTCTTAATGGTTTATGACTCATAGATTTAGCATGGGGATTTGGTTAACCAGTTAAAAATCATGAGTAAACCAGGTTTTTTTTAATAACCTGAAAAATTTCGGGGGGGGGGTGAACCCCTAACCCCCCCCCCCCCCTCGCTACAGGCCTGGCCATAAGCAAGCAGCAACATGTCTTGCTAGAAAAGAAATTGTATTTTTCCCTATTGAAGTTACAGTAAACCTTGCCCAATATGTTTACTTGGTACTATGAAGAAATCCATCTCCTGGTTGTTGTCTGTTTCTACCAGAAAATATTGGAATGGAAATGTTTCTTTCATTTAGCTTGCTCACTGGTTTGCTAATAGAGCCTTTCCAAGAGAAAAAGAGTGAAAGCAAAATCAGAAGAATAATTAAGACAGTTTCTGTTTGTGGATTCTTATGGACCATATTTCATAATAATAATACATTTTATTTCTCACACACCTCTGTCCAAGACATGAATACATCATAGAGTTAAAATAGAGAACTTCAAACATAAAATAATTTAAAACACATACATTAAAATCACAAAAGTATAAGATTAAGGGTGCATCCACACTGCAGGATTAATGCAGTTTGACACAATTTTAGCTGCCATGGTTCAGTGCTGTGGAATCATGGTAGTTCTAGATTTACATGGCCTTTAGCCTTCTCTGCCAGAGTGGTGGTGCGTCACCAAACTGCTAGGATTCTATCACATAGAATCCTAGAGTTGGAAGAGACCTTGTGGGTCATTCAGTCCAACCCCATTCTGTCAAGAAGCAGGAAAATTGTATCCCTGACAGATGATCATCCAGCCTCTGTTTCAAAGCTTCCAAAGGAGCCTCTACCACACTCCCTTCAATTGAGGTGCCCAGATTTGGACACAGTGTGATTCCAGGTGTGGTCTGACCAAGTTAGAATGGAGAGGGAGCATTACTTCCCTGGATCTAGGCATTGTATTCCTATTTATGCAGGCCAAAATCCCATTGGCTTTTTTAGCTGCCGCATGACACTGCTGGCTCATGTTTAACTTGTTTCCTATGAGGACTCCAAGATCTTTTTCACATGTACTGCTGTTGAGTCAGGCGTCCCCCATTCTGTATCTTTGCATTTCATTTTTTCTGCTTTTGTCCCTGTTGAACTTACTTTTGTTAGTTTTGATCATCTCTCTGATCTGTTTAGATTGTTTTGAATTCTGCTCCTGTGTTGTCTTGTTTTGTCTTTCAAGAACAGCCTTAAGACACTGTGGTAAGTAAATGAAAACTGCTTTACTTCAGCAAAACATAAAGTACAGTACACTCAGTGAAATAATGCAAAAGAAAGCCAGGAAGTCTTACTTCAGACAAAGAGACAGGCATACATCCAGATGCAGACTTGGAGCAGGCACACAGAGAGTGAAGACATTAGAGTCAGTTTGTTACCAGCAAGAGCTGGTTGCACCTGCTTCGGCTTTTATAGCCCTGGGTCCCCACACAGCTGCTAGGGCAGTTCCTAATTACTCAGCTGCATTTCTGGCCGCTAATCTAAATGAACGATGTCTCTGCTCTGTTTCCTTTCGCATCTCCTGGAATGAGGGTACTAGCAAAGTCTCCTCCTTAGACTCCAACTCACCCTCAGATTCATGAACACTTTCCTGCTCCCTTTCCTCTTCTAAAGAAGAGGAATCCCTGACATGTGCTCTGGAGTATTAGCTATCCCTCCTAATTTGATGTCACCTGAAAACTTGATTATCATGTCTTCTAAACTTTCATCTAAGTTATTAAGAAAGATGTTGAACAGAACCAGGTCTAAGACAGAACCCTGCTTATGGCACTCCACTTGTCACTTTTTTCCAGGATTAAGAGGAAACATTGGGTGAGAATCAGCCATTGGGTTCATTCACGTAGCCAATTACAGATCCACCTAACCTTGTAGAAGAAAGGCCTTCCTGAAATGCAGATACACTACATCCACAGCGTTCCCTGCATCGACCTAGCTTGTAACTTTACTGAAAAAAGAGATCAGATTAGTCTGGCATGACTTGTTTTTGATGAATCGATGTTGACTATTAGCGATGACCGCATTCATTTCTAAGTGTTTGCAGACCTTTTCCTTAACAATCTTTTCCAGGATCTTGCCTGGTATTGACATGAGGCTAACTGGACAGTAATTGTTTGGGTCAGCCTTTTTCCCTTCTTGAAAATAGGGACCACATTTGCCTTCCTCCAATCTGCTGGGACTTGTCCCCTTCTCCAAGAACTCTCAAAGATGATTGCCAGTGGTTTCGAAATGACATGGAAGCATGACTGTTAAAATGGTGTCAAACTGCATTAATTCTACAATGCAGATGCATCTGAAACATAATTAAGAATAGGGATATCAGGGCTTAATCACACTGTACAGTTATATAGTTGTGGTTGGTGTTATTTGTGCTTTCATTTCCAACTTGCCCTGGGATTTTCTTAGTGAAATTGCTTTCAGAGGAAGCCTGCTTTTGAACCCATTGCCAATTATATGGATGTAAACCCTGGTCTTTTAGAGTTCTAGTCAGGTGCTTAAAATGCTGACTTTCTTGGGCCCTATCTACTGTGACATACAATTCAGTTTGAAACAGTGCAGATTCTGCACTATATGAGTGTACACTGACCATATCATACAATTTCAAGCTGTATTATATGGCACTATAGATGGAGTCTTAGTAATAGTGCTGTTACTCCACTTTTAACTGCCATGGTTGCATCCTATGATATCCTGGAAGTAGTAATCTATTTAGTTAAAGTGGAATCATAGTGCCATAATTCTGTACTGTGAACGACCCTTCGTCTATCTGTAGGCTCTGCCCACTTAATCTGCGAGCCCTTTCATGATAATCCTTTCATAACTGCAGAGTGCTGTTGTACATCAGGGATTAGGTCCTAATTACTAAGGTATGACGACTCACGGCATTCAGTACCTGTTCTGGTCAGAGTTCAGGGATCCCTTCACATACGTTTCTGAGGTATTACAGTGATAAGCTTAGAAAGCAAATGCCAGGTTTATATGCTAGTGAGATCCCAGCAAAGCTAAATCCTGCATATGAGATGGTCAGAAATCTAATATTTAGGATAATGTACCTTAACAGGCATGTTGGTTGCTGCCCCAGTGTAGACTTGATCTGGTTCAGGAGTGTGAGCCAACACAATTTGTCTGGCAATGGCTATCGTTGCCAGCGTCAGTCCACATCTGCCTGGCTGTTTGCTTGCAATACTTGGAGAGGTCTAAGATCTCTAGTTCTCAACCTGTAAACGTTTTGGATTTCAACTCCCAGAAGTCCCAGTTGATAGGGAGGAGGCAGGAGCTAGGGGAATTGGGAGTCCAAAATATCTGAAGCCTTGAGGGTGGATAAGGTTTGGCTTGCAGGAAAGCAGAAAGATTTGGCAGTGTATTGTATTATTATTTTCCAGGGGTCTTTTGTACTACATAACTAGAGCACTTTGATTCTACTTTAACTTTGATTATTCTATTCCATGGAATCCTGGGGTTTGGAATTTCACAGTGTCTTTGGAATTCTCTAATCCCCTGCCAAGGACCTTTTGTGCCTTGCTGAACTATGACTCCCAGGATTTCATAGGACAGAGCCATGAAAATGAAGTCAAAGGGCTATAATTCTAGTGGGAAAGGGTGAGCTTCCAGAGAGAATGTAGAAGTTCATCTAATGGTTGGCTGTGTTTCTTTGTGCTCAAACGGGACCGAAAGACTTGTGGGTCCTGTCCCAAAAGTGTGGTTTTCACAAGGCAGTTGAGTGGAGAGCAACGGTGCATTGTGGCCCACCTAAGTAGCCTTAGATTTTGCCCACTGCGTCCTCAATTTGTGTTCCCAAAGAAGGGACACCAATCGTCTCTCATGATGCACATTGCTCATGGTTTTGAGCTTCCCTGTTTCAAATGGTGGCTAGTGAAGTGATCAGAGGGACAATTTGAAAGAAGAGGTCATGTCATTCATTTCCTAATGTGTGTGTATGTCTTTAGATCACCTTTCAACTTACACAACCTTATGACTTTTATAGGGTTTTCTTAGGTGAGAGATGGCTTCGCCAATTTCTTCCTCTGAGATAGAGCCTTGTTGTTATGTTCTTGCAAGTCATTTTTGGACTTTCAGCAACCCTAAGGTAAACTTATTGCAGGGTTTTCTTGGCAAGATTTGTTCAGAGTGGGTTTGCATTGGCCTTCCTCTGAGGCTGAGAGAGTATGACTTGTCCAATGATTATAGCCAATGGCACAATGTTTGGAATGGAGGGAGACGGGAAGGAGGAGGCATCAAGGAGGTCCTGTTTTTCATGCCAGCATTATTCTGGCCAGAGCTAGCAGTTTCCTGGCAAACATAAGTCCCTTCTAAGTTTTTATTATGCTTTTAATTAAGACTAACAAAGGTGACTCTAAACAGTTTCTATGGGGGATGAAAAGGAAAACCATTGTTCAGGCAGCTTTCCAGGGTCTCATGCTTAAGAGACCCTAGTCAGCATGTTAAATTGCTGCATCGGGAAAAGGTGACTCTTCCTTTTGGCATCCTTTGCAAAAAGTCCTAGTGATGAATAATGTGCAGGTGGTTCTTTTTGAAACTCAGCAGGTTATCACTGTATAACCTAGACTTCATGTCTAAGGTTCATAGATATTGGGCTTGTTGGTGCAGTCAGGGTCTGGAGGGCAAAACATTGGTAGATGTTTGATAGTATTCTTTGGGGCACCAAGATTGCAGCTACGGGTGGACATGACCTGGGACATACGAGGAAAGAAGGAACCAAGAATAAATTTTGTAGGGAGCAGAGGGCTCATTTGCAGATACAGAGAGCCAAACAATTCAAGAAGGAGATGGACAAAGCTAGAGAGGTCCAGAGAAGGGTGACCAAAATAGATATGGAATCTGCATTATCTGAGGAGTAGCTGTGGGACCTGGAATGTTTAGCTTGGAGAAAAGAAGGTTGAGAGAAACTGATGGTTGAGAGAATGTTTAAATATTCAGAAGGATGTCACATTGAGGAAGGAACAGGTTTCTTTTCTGCCGCTTCAGAGACTGGGACACAATGAAACAGTGGATTCAAAATGAAGAAAAGGAGATACCATTTAAACATTAGGAATAACTTCGTGATGTTAAGAACTATTTCACTGTGGAATATGCAGATTCCTGGGAGTCCAGTGGAGTCTCTTTCTCTAGAAGCTTTAAAGTGTTGGGAAATCATCCTGGACTACTCAAGTCCAAATGTAGTTAGATAGATGATAGAGTTAGATTGAGGGAATCCTTTCCCTGTTTCCAAAGCATGCCTAGACAGGCTTTACTATGTTTCACTCTATCCTGTTTACGTCACATCCCTTACTTTGAAGTTGGTAGAAATGTGAATCTTTAGGGACACTAACTTTCAATTGGTCAGAGTGTCTTTTATGGCCCCAATAATTCTGGACCATGCGGTTAGAACCATTTTTGGTTCTTTCTTCTCCCTTTGTTCTTCAAGCTAACAAGCAGCATCCTGCCATCTCTCCTGGCAAGATGTAACTATGTAGATGTTTGTTATTTTTCCTTTCTTATTTTTCCTTAGAAACCAGTCTATAGTAATCTAGACAGCTCCCAAGCCTTTCTATCTACAATGGAGTTCTTTTTACCTGAATAAATACTTTTTGAACTTTTATTGAGACTCTGCAGTCCATTGCAATCCTAAAAGGCTTCTCTTGCTCGCCAGTGTAAGTAACTGTTGCATTTGAAAGCTTTGCTTTCGCTACTCTGCTGATTTTTGGTGGAATCTCCCCCAGGGAGGGTTAAATTGAGTCTAACCGCTCAGAGATTACCACAACATAAAGTAGGGGCTGGGTGGACATCTGTCAGGAGTGCTTTGTATTGTTCTGCGTGGCATGGGGAGGACATGTTGGCCTTTGGGCTCTCTTCCAATTACATGAATCTATGATTTCCCTCCCCCAGAGATATTCCCTGTTTTCCAGTTTCACTGGGGGGGGGGGGGGGGGGCTGTGTCCCACAAATGTGAAGGATTGACTGTATTACCGTGACTAGAAGTATGTTGTTGAACTGCAGCATCTGCAACCTTGGCCAGCAAAACCGATGCTGAGGAATGCTGTGTGTGTGTGTGTGTGTGTGTGTGTGTGCAGTCTAACAGTAGCAATGATGGTGAGAAGTGCTATAGAGCTTTAGAACAGACTTGCTCTAATGGTAATGTATGCAAGTCATGTCATCTCTAGCCTTGCAGAGTCTCACTGAGGACAAAGCAGAGCAACTCCGTGCCTGCTGTTTTGAGTCTCTGAAGCAGGTCAGGGGCACAAATGGGCAAGGTTACATTTCAGGTGGCTAAAGGGCCAGGCATAGTAGCTGCACTGCAGAAAATGAAAGGACAGCTGAAGGGCTGCCATTCGTTCATGCAGGGAGATTAGTGACCTTGCATTTCCCTGCGCCATTGCTCCCTCCCTGGGGCAAACTGAGAGATGAATGCAGTTTGCTTCCCTGGAAAGAGAGTCTGGCTCAGGAAGAGCGCTGCGACTTTTGTGTTACATGCAAATATTGCACTGAGTGGCCTTGACATTCTCCAAATGGGGTCTGAGATATATACTGTTCCCTCAAGTGTTGTTGAAAAAGACTTCCCATCATCCCTTGCCATTGGCTGGAACTACAGTTCACTGTCACGACCCAGGCTACAGAGCACCAATAACCATACGCAGAGGCCAGATTCTATCTAATATCTTTATTAAGGAAATATATAAAGTTAGTAAAAACAGATGTAAAAGTTAGTCCAGAAGCAGACCTTTCAGGAAAGGTCAAAATTAGTCCAAAGAAACAATGTCCAATATGAAATATTAAGGTCCAAAGTTGTAATCCAATAACCGAAACACTCACTTTGCCAAGCAAAGTGAGGGGAGATGACAAGGTCCTTTAGTCCATGAACTTGAGCAAGGCTAGGAAATAACTTGATACTTGAAACAAGGCTTGAAACGTGGAACAAGGTAACGAGGAACAAGAACAAGGTCCGTGGAATAACTTGGTAAAATCCGTGAAACAAGGCAAGGGTTAGTCCTGGGAAACAAGGCAAGATCCGTTGGTAAACAAAGGCTGGGAAACAGGAGCGGAGGCTGGAAACAAGGCAAGGCTTGAGCAGGAACGAGGCTTGAATCGGAGCGCGCTGTCCAGACACAACTCGCTCCGGAGGCTGACGAATTGACTCCGCGAAGTTACTACGCGGGTAAAACACCTATATAGAGTCTAACTTTCCCGCCGAAGCAGTTCTCTGGGAACCAGAAACGAAAGCTAAACTCTGAGACCAGATGTCTGACTCCTTAAAGATTCTCACGAAAAGCAGACTTAATTGGGTACATTCTTAGCTGCTATCCTCGCACTCCTGCGCGAAGCTGCTTCCAAACCCCTCTGTTGTTTACAAAACTCATGGCGAGAGAACACGGGAGATGTAGGCTCAGGGTTTGTTTGACATACTTCTGGGACACAACTTTCTTGCAGGTGCAAGGTTCCCAGATCTGCCTGGGAAAGATCTGGCTGAGAAGATTCCAGTTCTGACTGGGAAGGTAAAAAACCCAAGTTTTCTTCCTCATCAGGCATTACAATGTCATGAGCAGGACTACAAGGCCCATGAGTCATCACACTATCCCCCTCCTCAAGGCCCCTCCCAAACTGGGACTCTCTCCCCGAGGCGCGAGGTCGTGGCTTGGCGGGATAGGTTTGATGAAAGCGACGGGTTAGATCAGGAGCATGGACTGTGGAGGCGTCTTCCCAAGAGCGTTCCTCAGGGCCAAAACCCACCCAGTCAATGAGATATTGCAGGCGGCGGCGGTGAAAGCGAGAATCTAAAATGTCCTGAACCTCGAACTCGTCCTCCCCATCCACCAAAATAGGGACGGGGGCCGGCCGGTCTACATCTGGCCGCACACCATCCGCCGGAAGGAGCAGGGAGCGGTGAAACACTGGGTGAATGCGCATTGAACGTGGAAGTTGGAGTTTGAAAGTCACGGGGTTTAATTGCGCCACCACTGGATAGGGGCCAATGAAACGGGCATCTAACTTCCGGCAAGGGCGGTGGGAGGGCAAAAAGCGAGTGGACAGAAAAACCCGATCTCCTACCTTGATTTCGGGGCCCGGCTGGCGATGTTTGTCCGCGTGACGTTTATAGTCCTCCTTGGCTTGTTCCAGTTGCTGGAGCAAAAGTTGTTGCACCGCTGTGAGTTCCTGCAGCCAATCTTCTGCTGCGGGAACTTCTGAAGTTTCAATGACAGGGGGAAAGAAACGTGGATGGAAGCCGTAGTTTGCAAAGAACGGCGTTTCTTTTGTAGAAGCCTGGACTCCATTGTTGTAGGCAAATTCCGACAGTGGTAACAGAGAAGCCCAATTGTCCTGTTGGTAGTTTACATAACAGCGAAGGTACTGTTCCAAAGTGGCATTGGTGCGCTCCGTTTGCCCATCCGTTTGGGGGTGATGAGCTGAAGATAAACGAGAGTCTATGCCCAATAGTTTTTGTAGTGCCTTCCAGAAACGAGAGGTGAATTGGGATCCACGGTCTGTGACCAAACTCTTGGGCAATCCATGTAGTCTGAAAACATGTTGGAGGAATAAATCTGCAGTCTCTTGGGCCGTGGGAAGACCTTCACAGGGAATGAAATGGGCTAACTTGGTGAAAAGGTCCACCACCACTAGGATCGTGGTGAATCCACAGGAAGGTGGTAAGTCAGTGATAAAATCCGCAGAAATTATTTCCCATGGGCGAGATGGGTTAGGAAGGGGGTGTAGAAGCCCTGAGGGCTTCTCCCTTCTTATCTTGGAGCGCTGGCATACTGGGCAGGTGTTAACATATTTTTCCACATCCTTGCGGATCTTGGGCCACCAGAAATCTCTTAGGATCAAATGCATGGTTTTAAATAGTCCGAAATGCCCTGCTGGTTTGCAGTCATGACACAGACGAAGTACTTTTTCCCTGCCCGGTCCGGGTGGGATATAAACATGATTTCTATAGCAAAGCAGTCCATCTTTAAGCGAAAAGGGAAAGTGCAGACCTTGACGAAGTTGGTCCTGCGCCCAGGCATCTGCTTGCTGACTAGCCCTGATTTCTTGAGCACAGATGGGCCCTGGATTAGGGGGAGTTGAATCAATGGGAGTGGATTTGGTGTTCCCCACTGTGAGCGTGGCAAAGTTCTCGGGTTGTAGTAGTTGGGATTCAAAGGTCTCCTTGCGTCCTGCAGCGTATTCCGGTTTACGTGACAGGGCGTCTGCTTGCTTGGTTTGGGCTGGGGTCACATAATGAATCTGGAAGTTGAAACGTTCAAAGAATAAAGCCCAACGTTGCTGCCTTTGATTTAGCTTGCGGGCAGTTCTTAGATGTTCTAGATTCCGATGATCAGTGTGGACTTCAATGGGAAATTTGGCCCCTTCTAGCCAATGTCTCCAAGTTTCAAAAGCTGCCTTTATGGCTAATAGTTCTTTTTCCCAAATGGTA
Source organism: Anolis carolinensis (assembly GCF_035594765.1). Taxonomy (NCBI): domain Eukaryota; kingdom Metazoa; phylum Chordata; class Lepidosauria; order Squamata; family Anolidae; genus Anolis; species Anolis carolinensis. The sequence goes on from NC_085844.1 coordinate 250,122,861, forward strand.
TAGTTCCTCTCTGGTGCGGTTAGTTGACGAGAATAATAAGCACAAGGATGAAGGTGATCTCCCACCGGTTGTAGGAGCACAGCCCCAATTGCCACATCAGAGGCGTCCGCTTGCACCACAAAAAGGGTTTCAGGATCTGGATGCTGAAGGATTGGCTGGGATGTGAACAATTTCTTTAGTTGCTGGAACCCTTTCTCTGCTTGATCAGTCCAGCGGAAGGGCCGTTTTCCACGGATGCAGCTAGTGATTGGGTCAGACCAGCGGGCAAAATCTGGAATGAACTTGCGGTAGTAGTTCGCGAACCCCAAGAATCGCTGCACCTCCTTCTTGTTAGTTGGCGCCCGCCATTCCAATACTGCGGAAACCTTGGCTGGATCCATGGAGAGCCCTAGAGGCGAGATACGGTATCCAAGGAAATCTACCTCTTGTAGATCAAAAGCGCATTTTTCCAGCTTGGCATAAAGTCCATGATCCCGCAATCGTTGTAACACCATTTTGACGTGGTTCTCATGTTCTGATTGTGATCTAGAAAACACCAAAAAATCGTCCAGGTAGATTATCAAGAACCTATCTAGATAGTCCTGGAAAATGTCATTGACAAAATGCTGGAACGTTGCGGGAGCTCCGCATAATCCATAATTCATAACTCGGGACTCGAATAATCCGAATTTAGTCTGGAAGGCGGTCTTCCACTCGTCCCCTTCTCTGATGCGAACTAAGTTGTAAGCTCCCCGAAGATCCAGCTTGGTGTAAACCTTGGCTCCTCGAAGTCGGTCTAGTAGATCCGAGATTAAGGGCAGGGGGTAGCTGTTCCGCTTGGTGATATTATTCAATGCTCTGTAGTCCACCACCAAGCGTAATTCCCCTGACTTCTTCTTCACAAACATCACTGGGGAGGCGGCTGGGGATTGAGAGGGTCTGATGAATCCCTTGCGAAGGTTTGTCTCTATGAATTCCCTGAGAGCTTCTTGCTCTGGTTCAGTCAGGGAGTAGAGATGCCCTCGCGGGATCGGGGCCCCCTCCACCAAGTCAATGGCACAGTCATAAGGTCTATGTGGGGGTAACCTTTCGGCTTCTTTTTCATTGAATACATCCCAATACTCGGAGTACTTCTTTGGCAAGGTGATAATGGGCTCGGTGTCTGTGGCATGGCAGACCTTGGCTACGAGGCAATGATTTTGGCAGTACTTTGAAGCAAACTGCAGTTCTCTGTTGGACCAGGAGATGCTTGGGTCGTGAAGTGTCAGCCATGGAATCCCCAAAATCACAGGGAAATGGGGAACCTCAGTAACAAAGAAGGAAATCTCTTCCATATGTTCCCTTATCCACATCCTGGTGGGTTCCGACCACTGGCTTACGGGGCCCGTCTTGAGAGGGCGACCATCAATGGCTTGCACCACACGGGCATTCTTGAAGTCATGATATTGTAATCCCAGAGAGTCGGCATACTCTCTATCAATGAAATTGTTGGTAGCTCCTGAGTCTATCATGGCGTGGATCATGACGGGTCCCCTTTTTGCTGACCATAAGGTGACCACTAGAAGGAACAGGACCCCGGTTGGCGGCTCTTGAACGGGTTTCTTGACCGGGTTGGCGAGCCTCTCTACGCCCGGTCGTTGGCTTCCCCCGCCGGCTGTGTGCCAGCCGCCTCAGACGCCTTCGTCTCCGTGGAGGACGCCGCCGCAAGACGGGCGGCGGGCTTCCCTTTGGCTGGGCACTCTCTGGCGAAGTGGCCCCCATTCCCGCAATACCAGCAGAGATTTAGGCGTTGGCGGCGGGCCTTCTCGGCGGCATCTAATCTGGGACGCACATTGCCCAACTGCATCGGCACCTCCTCGCTCCCTCTGGGGTATGGGGATGGTGGTGGGGGTCTCCACACTGGACGCGGCAGAACGCTGGCGGGAGCAGAGGGTTTTGCCCCAGCTCTACCGCTCTGGCCTCGGACCCACTGTTTTCTGTTGGCAATCATGACTTCAGCCCGTAAACATTGATCGATGAGTGCTTCCAGCGTTTGGGGAGGATCCACCTTGGAGATTTCCTCCAGCATTTCAATGTTGAGACCCTCCCGAAATTGTCCTCTGAGGGCAACATCGTTCCAGCCGGTGTTGTGGGCCAGCACTCGGAACTCGGCTATGTACTGAGACATGGGTCTGTCTCCTTGGAAGAGGCGGCGGAGTTTGTGCCCGGCGGCCTCCAAATTGTCCTCGATTCCCCAGGTCGCCTTAAGGTGGTCCAAGAAATGTTGCGCTGACCTTAGATGTGGGGAGGCTTGGTCGAACAGAGCCGTCGCCCAGTTAGCCGCTGGCCCGTCTAGGAGACTGTAAATCCACGCCACCTTGATGTCTTCCTGGGGAAACTCGGCATCACGGGCCTCTAGATAAGCTTGGCATTGGCGACGGAAAACATGAACCTTAGAAGCTTCTCCAGTAAACTTGGTTGGCAACGCCATGGCCGGAAGACGGATTCCGCGTTCCTTCAAACCCTTTATTTCCCCATCCTGTGCATTGAGCTTATCACGGATTCGGTCCACCTCATCCTTGTCGATGGTGTAGGTAATCGGCTGGCCGCTCGGCCCAGGTACGGTTCCGGTAGACATTCTGGCTGAGGTTAATTGGTGCTTAGGGTGGCGGAGTCAAACTGTCACGACCCAGGCTACAGAGCACCAATAACCATACGCAGAGGCCAGATTCTATCTAATATCTTTATTAAGGAAATATATAAAGTTAGTAAAAACAAATGTAAAAGTTAGTCCAGAAGCAGACCTTTCAGGAAAGGTCAAAATTAGTCCAAAGAAACAATGTCCAATATGAAATATTAAGGTCCAAAGTTGTAATCCAATAACCGAAACACTCACTTTGCCAAGCAAAGTGAGGGGAGATGACAAGGTCCTTTAGTCCATGAACTTGAGCAAGGCTAGGAAATAACTTGATACTTGAAACAAGGCTTGAAACGTGGAACAAGGTAACGAGGAACAAGAACAAGGTCCGTGGAATAACTTGGTAAAATCCGTGAAACAAGGCAAGGGTTAGTCCTGGGAAACAAGGCAAGATCCGTTGGTAAACAAAGGCTGGGAAACAGGAGCGGAGGCTGGAAACAAGGCAAGGCTTGAGCAGGAACGAGGCTTGAATCGGAGCGCGCTGTCCAGACACAACTCGCTCCGGAGGCTGACGAATTGACTCCGCGAAGTTACTACGCGGGTAAAACACCTATATAGAGTCTAACTTTCCCGCCGAAGCAGTTCTCTGGGAACCAGAAACGAAAGCTAAACTCTGAGACCAGATGTCTGACTCCTTAAAGATTCTCACGAAAAGCAGACTTAATTGGGTACATTCTTAGCTGCTATCCTCGCACTCCTGCGCGAAGCTGCTTCCAAACCCCTCTGTTGTTTACAAAACTCATGGCGAGAGAACACGGGAGATGTAGGCTCAGGGTTTGTTTGACATACTTCTGGGACACAACTTTCTTGCAGGTGCAAGGTTCCCAGATCTGCCTGGGAAAGATCTGGCTGAGAAGATTCCAGTTCTGACTGGGAAGGTAAAAAACCCAAGTTTTCTTCCTCATCAGGCATTACAATGTCATGAGCAGGACTACAAGGCCCATGAGTCATCACACTCACCAATATCTGGAGGGTATTGCTCAATCCATTATCTCTGACATGGGTCTCTCTTTGTGTACAAATAACTCCCTGCTTGTTCAGACTTAGACATTTTGCACATTGCCTTAGGCTAGAGGTAGCAAACATGTGGCCCTCCATACGATGTTGGACTGCACTTCCCAATGTTCATCGCTATTGGCCCTGATAGCTATGGCTGATGAAAGTTGTTTCCAACAACACCCAGAGGACCGTATGATTTCCATGCCTGCCTCAAGTAAATTAATTATTAGCAAAACTAATAAGCTTAATAATAAGCTGTCCAAAAGTGTAAATAACAACACCTACAAGGGATGGTGTGCTTAGCTGTGTCTGGCTATTCTTCTTATTCTGAGCAGAAATTAACATTCTTTGCTGTGATTGTCACTGTGCGGCAAGTTTATAACATAAATAGAATTGCAGAAGCATAGAGTTATGCTTCTGTGATGGTTATGTTAATAACATTAAAAGAAACATTGTTTAATTATTTTTAATTCTTATATTTATATTTTAATGTATTCACATCGCTTTAATTACCATAATTTTACATTTATTGTAAGGTATTTTGGGTCCTTATATGAGGGGAAAGTCAGGATAAATAGCAAATAATAAATGGGCTGGATGGCCATCTATCGGGGTGCTTTGATTGCATGGCAGGGGGTTGGACTAGATGGCCCATGTGGCCTCTTCCAACTCTATGGCTCTAATAATAAAAATAATAAATAATATTAATTGTGGGAAAAATCCTAAAAGCCATTTAGTCCAGGTTTCTGCCATAAAGGAATGCACAACTAAAGCACCGCCCGAAGATGCCTGGCATACCTTTGTTTAAAGGCCTTCAAAGAGGGAAAATCCACCATCAACCAAAGCAGTCAGTTCCACTGTTGGAACAGCCTTTTCTGTCAGGGAGTTTTTCCTGTTGTTTAGGAGGAGTCTTGTCGTCTAGGTCAAGGTGTGTGCTGTCATACCCTTTGTTTAAGAATTTATATATTCAGACACACCTTGTGTACTGCAATCTCAGTCCACCAGATGGCTTAACATAGTTAGAATCATAGAATCATAGAGTTGGAAGGGACCCCAAGGGTCAGCCAGTTCAATCTCATTCTGCCAGGCAGGACAAGCACAATCAAAACACTCTTGACAGATGTCTATCCAGACTCTGTTTAAAAGCTTCCAAAGATGGAGCCTCCGCTGGACTCCCAGGCAGCAGCATATTACAGATTCAACTCACTGCCCACTCTTATTGTCATGAAGTTCTCCCTAATGTTTAGGTGGAATCTCTTTTCCTGCAATTTGAATCCATTGTGTCCCAATCTCAGGAGCAGCAGAAAACAAGCTTCCCTCTTGTCCTCAATGTGACCTCTTTTCAAATATTTAGACATGTACCTTGTGTACCATATTCTTACACTTCTTTTCTCCAAGCTAAACATCCCCAGCTGCCTTGTCCCCTTCTCATATGGCTTAATTTCCAGAACTTTGACCATTTAGATCATTCTTCTTAGGACACGTCCTAGCTTGTCCACATCCTTCTTGAATTGTTAGATTTCTTTCAGGAAGGTGTGAATAGATTACTGGCAGGTGTGAGCAAGTATTTGCGTAGGTGTGTCTTCTGAAGCAAGTAAAGTTTTGTGATTGATCTAATTTTTTAAATGAAAACCTGTGGGAAAAGGAACAGTAAATGTATATGTATAAAAGTCAAAAGGCATGTCACATAGTAATGATCAGAGAAGAACACCCACCCCCTTTTTTGACATAGATAAAAATCTGTCTTGTATGTTGCTGTATTTTATTGTAGTTGCATCTGACAGTAAGTAACTCAAGGAGGTGTGGTAACTTACTTGCCATGCTGCCTTCTGTGCGGTAATGAGAAGTATTAATAATGATGATGCCCTTGTCTCTGAGAGATCCTCTGCCAGTCTCTCACTGCCCTTCTGCTGCTTTGGCTCATTTAATCTGTTTCCTCAGGGGGAAAAAAGCCTGTCTAATATGGGAGACCCTCCCAGCAGCACTGCTATCATCAACATGGCCTCTTGCCTTGCAGAAGCATGCCATCCCAGCACTACAGAACAGTAATGCCACAATGAGACAGTCACCTTACACTGCAGAATTTTGAGAGATTTTAAAATTTCTTACAACTTTTTATTGAAAGAAAAAATAGTACAAATATAACAAAATGAGCAAACAAATTATCAAACTATAGAATTCGACAATATATCAAGTTATATATTTAAAAGACCTGCTGGTCTCTTCTAACTGATACTACTACAGTACAAAAAAATCTACTATAAATGACAGCTCAAAGAACTTATAAACACAGAAAATAGAACCAATACACAAATGTACACATAAAACATATAGACTAAAATAAGACTAACAAACATAAAAGCTTATCTACAGACCTCTCACTCTCTGTCTAATGGTTTTTAGTTCTAACCAGACAACACTTTTCCATTACATTTTTCCGTAATCTTTCTCTGTCTCTATATCTCTCTGTTTTTCTGGTTCACAGTGCTATGAGTTCTGTTTTCTTGCTATTCTCTCAGTACAGGTTGGAAGGTTAGCCATTTATTCTGCTTATAAATCCATGAAACAGTTTAAAAATATTTAATTTATATAAAAATTGAGCTTATAACTTGTCCAGATCTAACCACAAAACTCTTTTTGCTGCCTTAGTGTTCAAGTATTTTGTTTCTTTCTTTCTAGATTTGGAAGAAACCTTGGCCTTCCTGGTTCCGCTGTAGGTTGGGCTTGCCCTAGTGCCCAGCTGCAGTCATGTCAAAGCTAAAGTGCTCGGAGTCGGTCCGGGTGGTGGTGCGATGCCGGCCAATGAACAGCAAGGAGAAAGCCGCTTCCTATGAGCAGATGGTGGAGGTGAATGTCAAATTGGGGCAGGTATCGGTGAAGAACCCCAGGGGAACATCCCATGAGCTGCCAAAGATGTTCACCTTTGATGCAGTCTATGACTGGAATTCCAAGCAGTTTGAACTCTATGACGAAACCTTTCGGCCGCTGGTGGACTCGGTGCTACAGGGCTTCAATGGCACCATTTTTGCCTATGGGCAAACTGGAACGGGGAAAACCTACACGATGGAAGGAGTGCGAGGCGACACTGAGAAGCGGGGAGTCATCCCCAATTCCTTCGACCACATCTTCACGCACATCTCTCGGTCTCAGAACCAGCAGTATTTGGTAAGAGCTTCCTATTTGGAGATCTACCAAGAAGAAATCAGGGACTTGCTGTCAAAAGATCAGTCCAAGAGGCTGGAGCTGAAGGAGAGGCCAGACACGGGAGTGTATGTCAAAGATTTGTCGTCTTTCGTCACAAAGAGCGTGAAGGAAATAGAGCACGTTATGAATGTGGGGAACCAGAACCGTTCGGTAGGGGCCACCAACATGAACGAGCACAGCTCCCGCTCCCACGCCATTTTCGTCATCACTATTGAATGTAGTGAGGTTGGGCTTGATGGGGAGAACCACATACGTGTCGGGAAGCTTAACCTGGTGGACCTTGCGGGCAGCGAGCGCCAGTCTAAAACCGGGGCCCAAGGTGAGCGGTTGAAAGAAGCAACCAAGATCAACCTCTCCCTCTCTGCTCTGGGCAACGTCATCTCCGCTCTCGTAGATGGCAAAAGCACTCACATTCCCTATCGGGACTCAAAGCTGACCCGGCTCCTACAGGACTCCTTGGGTGGCAACGCCAAGACGGTGATGGTGGCTAACATTGGCCCCGCCTCGTATAATGTGGACGAGACCCTCACCACCTTACGGTACGCCAACCGTGCCAAAAACATCAAGAACAAACCAAGAGTGAATGAAGACCCCAAGGATGCGCTGCTGCGGGAGTTCCAGGAGGAAATTGCGCGGCTCAAGGCTCAACTGGAGAGGCGGTCTGTCGGCAAGAGGAAGAAAAAAGACCGGAGGAGGGACGGAGGAGTCGGTGGGGAGGAGGAGGATGACGAGGAGGAGGAGGGAGAAGATGGGGAGGAAGAGGAGGCCGACAAAGACGATTATTGGAGAAAGCAGCAGGAGAAGCTGGAGGTGGAGAAGAAGGCCATCCTCGAGGACCACAGCCTTGTCGCCGAGGAGAAGATGAGGCTGCTGAAGGAGAAAGAGAAGAAGATGGAAGACCTGAGACATGAGAAAGAAGCTGCTGAGAAACTGGGGGCCAAAATCAAGGTAGGAGCTCTCTCGCTGCAACGAAACTGGGGCAGGAGCACAGGAGAGAGTTAAAAGTTAGAAAGTCCAGGGCATGTAGAGGGAATCCCCCAAATTCTTTCTAGCTTTAGTTGTTTTGGTATTCTCCCAAGTGTTTTGAAGACAGCATCTAACATAGGCATGGGCAAACTTCATCCCTCTAGATGTTTTGGACTTCAACTTCTACAGTTCCTAACAGCCGGTAGGCCAAAGTTTGTCAGTAGGCCAAAGTTTGCCACAGCTCTAAAGACTTTGAAGTGTGGGTGTTTTATCATGTTGTGTTAGAGTTTCATAGTATGATCCACATTATTTTTATCTAGCAGCCTCTCAGCAGAGCTAGAAATATCAATCTGAGCTTTAAGTGAAGGACAAAGGAGGTTCCTGTTTGGAGCAATTTTAGATAGCATTTTCAAACTGCATCCCTCCAGCTGTTTGGCCCTTCAAATCCCAGAATTCCTGATCATTGAACAAGCTGGCTAAGGCTTCTAGGACTTGGAGGCCCAAACAGCTGAAGAGCCGTAATTTGAAGTTGCTTGCTCTATAGGACAAAACAGGGAATGGTGCAGTCTGATTTTCAATTTAGAGTATTAATAGAATTGTCTGAATTTTAAGAAAGGAGTGTAGGCGGCTTTTAACCTCATCCAAGCCCTTAGATGCAGAGTTTTGAAACAATGAGTTTTAAAGAACAAGTTATTTGAACATGGTTTGCTTTTTTAATAACAAAGGTAGGACTACATTACATTACTCAGATGACTTTATGCTGTTTGCCACGTCACTATACTTTTTAGATACTGTTATAGTTACAGGAGTGTGGTCTCACCATATGGTAGAGGAGGAAAGTCAAATGATTCTGTGCAAATCTGCACTGTCTCTCTTATACAGTTGTGGATATTAAGGCACCCATGAAGTGAGTTTGTACCACAAACCAGTTGCTTGTCACCATAAGATTTATATACAGTAAGTAAATGTGTGACTGACATAAAGTTAATTTGCGAAAAAGTTACTTCTTAAAACAAGAATAGTATTTTTCCTCGTGGGGCATTCAGATGTATAATTACTTTTTAAGAATAATGTTCTTTTTAACTATGAGAAAACCACTGAGTAATGCATACACTTTCTTTTATGCTATTTTTCTTATACCCATTTGATACAGTGTCCTGAAATTGGAATGAAGGATTAGTTTATAAATTTTGGACACGGTATAAAATGAATGAAATATGTCTGAAGAAAGGCTATGGCTCAGTAGCAGCTGAATTAAAAAATCATAGAATTATTACAAACCTTTGTAAGGTACACAGTTCACAGTTCAGTCCCTAGTAGACTTTTGATGGCATGGCATGGCTGGAAAAATGTTCTACTTGAGAGTTTAGAGCAGTGTGTCTCAAACTCTGTTTCTCTACGTGTTTTGGACTCCCAGAAATCCCAGCCAGCTTATCAGCTGTTAGGAATTGTGGGAGCTGAAGTCCAAAACATCTGGAGGAGCACAGTTCGAGAAACTCTGGTTTAGAGAATCACTTTAAGCCAGAATAGAAGCTTCTGATCAGGATGAAGTGGTGGTCATTGACAAACTATATGAGAAAATGAATGCTTTTGGAGGAAAATAAGAGCTCTGAGGGAATGAAACTGGTTTTAGTTACAAAGATCCCTCAAACACCTTTCTGTTTTTCAGGCGATGGAAAGCAAACTTCTCGTTGGAGGGAAAAATATTGTCGATCATACCAATGAGCAGCAGAAGATCTTGGAGCAGAAGCGGCAAGAGATTGCTGAGCAGGTGAGATGGAGGCAGAAGAGTGCCTTTCTTGTCAAGGCATTGCTTTTAGAGCAAGCATGGGCCAGCTTCAGCCTTCCAGGTGTTTTGGACTTCAACTCTCACAATTCCTAACAGCCTACTGGCTGTTTGATTAGAATGTTCTGCCTAGTTATCTCTAAGTCCAGTGGAAGCTGGCCATAGAGACCTAGGGATTCCTGTAGGGAACATCTCTCTAGGAATCTCTAAGATTGTGCAATGCAATTCTGTGGTCAACATCTGGCAGACGTTGGCCATAGTGTTGTGTTGCAGGACTTAAAGATTCCCTAAGAGATGTTCTCTCAGGTTAAAGCATTTTTGTTTGTATTTTTTTCATTTTTGCAGGCATCCTGTGCCTCTAACCCCAGTGAATGTGGAGGGCTGACTATACTCCAAAAATGGGGATAACTGTTCAATTGAATGCTATATCCCAACTTCTTTGTTTCTCTGTTTTTTATTTCAGATCTCTCTGGCCAATTGTGTTGTATAGGGAAAGACCTCTCTCTTTTAATATTCAGAGTTCTGATTTTCTAGATGAGGGAAATAGTAAGGTGAAACTGTTGTTCATTATGTTTATGTTTATTTATATCCTGCTCTTTCTCTCCACCAAGGAGACTCAAACAGCTTACATTAGAAGCATTTCAGTACAATTTGAAATATACAAATATACAAATGTTAAAACAGAGTTAAATATAAGAGGTATTAAAAAATTCAGTTTAAATCCATAAAAACAGATTAAAAATATTCAAATACTGTAGTTCAGTTGATTGCCAGCAATCCCATTTTATCCATTATAATTTCTAAGGAGACATCCAGTGGATAATTCTTCTTATCCTTTATAAGAAAATCCTTTACTAAGAACTGAGTCTTTTAATGCATTTATTAAAAAGTGTACGTTATTGTGTACAGTTATATGGAAATGTGAAATATCTTTTGTGAATGGTGAATGTTCTCCTTACCATTCAAGTCTTGAAATGTAGCCCAGCAATGAATTTCAGTCAAAGGTGATTTTAGGGCTTTGATGGTTGGGGTTTTTGCAGCGTTTTTTGTGATTCCCTGCAGAAACGACGGGAACGAGAAATTCAACAGCAGATGGAAAGCCGAGATGAAGAGACGCTGGAACTAAAAGAGACCTACAGCTCCCTGCAGCAGGAGGTGGACATTAAAACTAAAAAGCTGAAAAAGGTGAGTGGGCTCCCTAAAGATGGGTGGCATTAGTATAATTGGAATCAAGAGCTGGTTTACATTTCCTGGTTATGAAAGTAACACAAATAGAAGCATAAGCAGGCGGGGGAGGGGGGTGCTCCTGCAGGAAGTTCTCTTTGACATGAATAGCAACTAGTTAGATGATGTGATTACACATAGAATCCTAGAACCAGAAAACTGGAAGAGACCACAGGGCTATCCAAGCTTCTGCCAGGTAGGGAGACACAATGCTCAAAGCTTAATCATCAGACAACTAATGCACAAAGATTAGTCATCACACTGCAAGTGGAGAAAGATGTGAGATGTCACTAAAACAAAGCCTCTGCTGCCTGCAATATGGAACAGGGGAGACCTTATAGAAGGCAATGACCTAGGAATGCATGCATGTTGTTGCATTTTGGTCACACAAAAGTTCACAGGAGAGAGTCCCTTTCTGTGTATAACATTCCCCTACGCTACAGTGCATTGTGTAATTTATTATGAGTGAGCAAACTAAAGAGAGCCAGTCTGACGAAATGGTTTGAGTGCAGGACTCTAGAGTGACCACAGTCTGATCCCCAATTCTTCATAGAAAGCCACTGGGCGGATCTGGGCAAGTCACACTTTCTCAGCCTCAGAGGAAGGCAATGGCAAATCTCCTCTGAAAGTTTCAGTGTCTGTAAGATACCGTGACTTGGGGAAAGGCATAGACTGAGGACACAGTGTAGATGGGGCTTCACAGAATCCATTGGAAGAGACCCCCCAGGACATGCAGGCCACCCACATCCTGCACCCAACCCCATTCTTCCAGAAAGAAATACACAATCCAAGCCATCCCAATGAATAGCCATCTAGTCTCTGTTTCAAAACTTCCAGAGAAAGAGATTCCATCGCACTCCCAGGCAGCAGCAGATGCCACTATCCAACAGCTCTTACCACCAGGAAGTTCTTCCTCAGTGGAATCTCTCTTCCTGTAATTTGAGTAAGACTTTGCCTTAGTCTCTGAAGTTGTAGAAAAAAAACTCGCCCCCTTCTTAATATCATATCTTTCCAAATATTTAAGTATTGCAGTCATGTCCCCTTTTCTTTCAAAGGAACTAACACAGGAGAATGTTTGCCATGGATGGCACCTGTGCTTCAGAGTCCAGAGGGTTGATTCAAAGCATTTTGAGCTCCAGCGGACTCAGTGCCCCTTTGTGGAGGCCATTTTGGATGACCGGAAATAATCACTTGTTAAGAATATTTTTAGGTATCCCCTTTTTGTTTGTCAAAACAGTATCAGTTAGCCCAGGCATGGGCAGACTTTGGCCCTCCCTCCAGGTGTTTTGGACTTCAACTCCCACAATTCCTAACAGCCTACCAGCTGTTAGGAATTGTGGGAGTTGAAGTCCAAAACACCTGGAAAGAGGGCTGAAGTTTGCCCATGCCTGGTTTAGCCTAACTGAATTAATCAAACTGTTTCTTCAGCTGAAAAGTATTTTAAACTAACAGATATGGGGGGGGGGGGGGGGTTGTGTGCTGGGAGATCCTTTTAGTGGATCTCTTTCATGTTTGGGAGTCACAAAAAGAAATGCAGCAGATTTCTTTGTATCACACCTCAGGATAGCTTCACCTTGCTAAATACACCAAGCTGTACACAGGTTGAAGTCTTTTGTAGTTTATTAGGAAATAGGAAATAAATAGTTCTTAAAAAGCAAAAGTTAAATTCCAAAAGATTGTTGCAAAACAAGACTATATAGAATAATCCAAGAAAACGTTAGGCATAAAACAAGGTTCCATTAATGCATGACAAAGTCCCATGAACATGAATACACAAAGGCTGCAAGATAATCCCAGAAAGCAAGAGCTTGCCTCTTGACTCAAATGAGAAGTTGCTTTGACAAAGGTTTCTCTCTCAGCACACTCTTTTAATACCCTTTGCATAGCATGAACGCATTTCTTTGGCCTCTGACCTCTCTCTTGTTTGCTATTCTAACACTCCAACATCGGCCAGCTCGATCCAAAGATGCCGTTTCGTCAAGGCCAGACAGCTCATTAGCATTAGCATCTGTCTGTATGCTATCAGGCTGGGAGCTGTCCTCCCTTCTTGAGCTGTCCTCCCTTCTTTGCACCTGACTAGCTTCAGTATCGTCTTCAGTATCATCAACACCAGTCCCTGCTGTGGGAAAGCCTCCCTGCTCCTCATCTTCCACAACAGGAACACTCTGAACCTGAATCCCATAATTCCCATCAGAGTTATCTTGAAGCTGAATCCCATCATCTTGAACCTGAATCCCATAATCCCCATCAGTCACTCTGAGGCTCCAGCTGAGTCACAACACTTTCGCTGTTGTTTAGCAGAAGCATTCAAAGCAATTCCATTGTGCATCAGCCAGAGCTGTCATGCTCACTACCACTCTATTTTCCTCCTGCAGGGAAGGTAGTGAGTCCTTGCTCAGCTGATGCTTGGCAAAGGTTGCTTCGCTCGTCCTGAGCATCAGCTGCCAGCCTGGCAAGGTCTGGGCTTTTTGTGCCGCATCCGCTAACTCTGCCCTTTCTTCCTCAGCTATTTTCTAAGCTGCAGGCCGTGAAGGCGGAAATCCACGACCTTCAAGAAGAGCACATCAAAGAACGGCAAGAATTGGAGCAGACCCAGAATGAGCTCACGCGGGAACTGAAGCTAAAGTAGGTCCCCTGTGGAAGCCCAGGGCTGGGAATGGGCTGCAGAGCTCACTGGCTGCAGAGTAGGCAGAATAGCTTTTGTAGGGTTATTTATTCTTTATAACCCTCCGTGTCTTTTAAAATGTTTTATGCCATTAAATTAAAAGTTTATCTTTTAATTTTTCAAAGGAATTTATTGTAAAGGGTTTAAATTGTTTTTGAAGTTCCACTCCAGGATAAAGGTGCCATAGAAATTCAACAAGCAAAATAAATAAATAATGCAGCAGGATGACCATCTTGGATGGAGGGTGTGCCTTGACAGCTAATGTAAGGGTTTATTCCCATGACCTTTCCTATACTTTTATCTTTCTCTTCGTTGTCCTTCAGACACCTGATCATTGAAAATTTTATTCCCTTGGAAGAGAAAAACAAGACCATGAACAGATCTTTCTTTGATGAGGAAGAAGACCAATGGAAACTACACCCAATCACACGTTTGGAGTGAGTTGTCCTTTTGGCTTTAATTGTAGGATTTGGGGAAAGAGGTAGACTTTGGGTATGTAGATTTTTTATCTGTCCAACCCATTCTTAAAGGCTGTGGGTAAATAAGCAGGATATTAAGTCCAAATGTATCCCCACGTTTCTCAAATGGTGACCTGTTTGTTCCTCCCTTTCTTTTTATGCTCTGCCCTTCTACCCTCTCTGTTGCTCAGTGTGTATGAGACAGGACAATGACTGCCTGGACCTCTGGTTTCAGTTGTGTGAGGACATCACTGCACTCACAGAAATTTATGTCAGAAATACTGTGGTGTATTAATACTTGTATTGATAAGCTTACCATCACGTTGTTAAATATATGAACCCCCATGGATGGAAGCACCTTGAATATACCATCAAGTGAAACTCCATACTCCAACCACGAATCTGAGAAAACATATTGGTGCTGATCTCCATCCGCATCACCTCGTTATTCTATATCACCAAAGGAACTTCAGCCTCAGTCCCAAACACTGTATTAGACTCAGTCCCTCCATTGCACTCCAGGCCTGAAAACACCTATGATCACAGCACCACACAAGAGTCCAGGAATATAAGCAAACAGTTTATTGTGTGTATGTATGTATGTATGTATGTATGTATGTATGTAAAATCAGGAATACAAAAGGAAGATACATAATCCAAAAAGGTTTAGCAAAGGTGAGAATCAAACAATAAGCCAAATGTCTCATAAAGTACTCTGTGATTCCTGGCTGTTCCTGGAATCACAGATACAGCATAAGTCCACAATTAGGAACATAGAAAACTTCCAGGATATATTAAATCCCCAAATCAAAGTTTGACTTGAATCAGGAACAAGAGAACTCAGGCTTAGCTTCTAACTCTAATGCAGCATTGCCTGAACTGACCTTCAGCTAAACAACTTGTTACTTAATAGACACTCGTGAAAACATTCCTTTTCCGTGAATTTCTTTCTCAACTTTTCCACGTAATCTCTCTAAACGATGCAATCTATTTTTGGTTCTCATTTGTAAACAAAGACATTTGGTGATCTCCGTAGCTACAAGCGGGTTCCCAGCGGAAACCCCCCTTATCTTTCATCTCTTCCCTTGATTCCTTATCTGCTGTTGCTACTTCTGACTTCCCTGAATGCCCTTGAGGCCCTGCACTTTCTGAGTCAGTTTTCTCACAGAGAGAACCATCACTTTGTGCCACAGGAAAGCTCACAATCCTCTCTAAATCATCAGTAAAACCATCTGGTGACTGGTCTACAACACCCTCTCTCAACATGCTACTGCATCATCATCATCACCAGCACCTTTATTTGTAGACCTCTCTATCTCCCTGAAGGGACTCCTAATTCAATTATGGTTGACTCCTAATGCAATTATAGTTGAGGCTATGCAGTCGAAGCCAAACCTCCATTCATTCCACCCTACGGGAAGGGCTGCCGTCTTGATTTGTTCAGGAGGAAATTCTCCTTATCATCAGTCTGAGCTATCAGAATGCCTCATTACTAGGCATGTATAACAGGGTACAAGCCTGGAGCACAAACTCAATCGTATAGCTGGTAGGCTGGTAAAACGGTGGAGGATGAAGTCCAAAACACCTGGAGGGCCCAAGTTTGTCCATGCCTACCTTACTGGCACAAGTATGTTCTACCTCCTGCTCTGGGTTTCAGGCAGCATGACACTGCAATGAGTGTGATCCCAACATTTCTCTCATCAGTCAAGATATCAACCATTATGGCTACCTAAGAAATAATGTACTGCTACCAAAGAAGCACCTTTTTGACTAGTCCATATCTCTTAGGGTATTATCAAACATCATCAAACAGCAGCACACTTGCCCAGATTCCTGGGCATTTCCCATAATCCACCTGGGCTACACGATTGAGTTTGCTTTCCTGCTTCCTTTGAGGCTGAGAGCATATGATTTGCCCAAGGCGTGGAAACCCACCCAATGGCTCCATATTCTACCTTGAGCTCCTTGGAGGAAAGATAAAGATGACTGATACATGTTGCATTTGTGCTTTTCCCAGTGGCCTTCCGGGCTACATTTATCTACTGCTTGAGTCTGAATGGTTGGTTGGAGAACACACCTTGCATTCATACAAGCATTGCTCACAATAATATGTAGATGATCTCTCATTCTCCTTGGTGGTATTGTAAATAGATGTAGATGCCCTCTCATTTTCATTGTTGTATTGTAAATAGGATGCAAATGAGATTCAGCGGGCTTGAAGTGGATTGTTTTTCTTTTACTAGGAATCAGCAGATGATGAAGAGGCCGGTGTCTGCAGTAGGATACAAGAGACCCTTGAGTCAACATGCTCGGATGTCCATGATGGTCCGCCCAGAGGCCCGGTACAGGGTGAGCCCAAGCTCATAATGTTAGGTTACTTTTGATATTTCTTTTTGAGGATCTACAAAAAATCATGACCCCTTGTGGGAAAAGAATCCACACTTGACTGAGGATTGGGTGTTTTTTACAGAGCAGGATTATACTTGTTTTGATGGCTGCTTCTGTCATAGTTCAATTTAGGTTCTTAATAACGTCATTTACTTGTGCCATTGGTTTTCTCTGCAACTCCTGCATTTCTCTTCCCTGTCTTCCCTTACAGCAGGTGTGGACAAACTTTGGCCCTCCAACTGTTTTGATTTCAACTCCCACCGGCTGTTAGGAATTGTGGGAGTTGAAGTCCAAAAATTCCCGGAGGACCCAAGTTTCCCATTCCTGCCTTACAGCCTTGAATTACTGAGTCGAAATTCCTTAGAACTGGGATTATGTTTCACATACCACATACTTGGGACATTGTGAACACGTAATAAAGCAGCGTACTGTGGGTTTTTTGTACCTTTTCCCAAACTGTTGGGGTTTTGATTTCTTAGGCAGAAAACATTGTCCTGTTGGAAATGGACATGCCAAGCCGGACCACCCGAGACTACGAAGGGCCAGCCATCGCTCCCAAAGTTCAGGCAGCCCTCGAAGCTGCGCTGCAGGATGAAGATGAGATTCAAGTGGATGCTTCCTCTTTTGAGAGCACATCAAACAAGAAGTCAAAATCCAGGTGAGCTCTGATTATTCTTCGGAAAGAGATGATGTATCATTTGGGAAGTCCAAACCCTGAAGGATAGATGCTATGGGCCACTTAGAATGAGTAGGGGCTGGATTGCCATCTGTCAGGGGTGCTTTGAATGTGATTTTCCTGCTTCTTGGCAGAAAGAGGTTGGACTGGATGGCTGGGAGGTCTCTTCCAACTCTGATTCTTTGATGTAGTGTTTTCCAATATCTTTTAGTACAGAGAAAATAGGGTAGGCTTAGCACAATTCCCTTTTTCTCTGAAAGCAGTCATTGGAGAGAAACTCAATTGCCTGCATTATCTTCTTCAGGTTCAGCAGTGAACCTGATTATTTTTTATTAAAAGGTATAGCAAACAGTCTCTAAATGTGTGTTGTTGAAGGCTTTCATGGCTAGAATCACTGCATTGCTGTGAGTTTTCTGAGCTGTATGGCCATGTTCCAGAAGCATTCTCTCCTCACCTTTCACCCGCATCTATGGCAGGCATACTCAGAGGTTGTGAGGTCTGTTGGAAACTAGGCAAGTGGGGTTTATATATCTGTGGAAGATCCAGGGTGGGAGAAAGAACTCTTGTCTGCCTGAGGCAAGTGTGACTGTTGCAATTGGCCAGCTTGATTAGCATTGAATAGCTTGGCAGCTTCAAAGCCTGGCTATTTCCTGCCTGTGGAATGTCCAGGGTGGGAGAAAAGCTGGCCAGTTGCAACATTCACACTTGCCTCAAACAGGCAAGAGTTCTTTCTCCCACCCTGAACATTTAACAGGTATATAAACCCCACTTGCCTAGTTTCCAACAGACCTCACAAACTTTGAGGATGCCTGCCATAGATGCGGATGAAACATCAGGAGAGAATGCGTCTGGAACATGGCTAGACAGCCCAGAAAACTCACAGCAACGCAGTCTCTAAATCATGTGATGGTTACCTTTCTTGGGGAATACTAAGTGTAGAATAGGAAGATGTTGAAATAGACTGTGCTACACTACAGAATTCAGTGAAGTGTATTAATTTAGTATGCCACCAGCATCCTTTAAATAACCCATTTAAAAAAACAAAAACAAAACTGCACGCCACCTACAAATTATGTTTGTGTTCGAGAGTAATTTTGCTGAACCCTGGTCTTAAAACTGAGCTTAAAACTGACCAAGAAGTGGGCAAAAGATGTTCCAGAGTTGTCTATCACAAGCAATAGTTTGCAAGGGAGTTTTCAACTTAATTTTTAAATTTTGGTGTTTGTTTGGGTCTCTGGAGGCTAAATGGTAAGAGTGAGCCAGGAGGGTGCTGTAAATATTGCACCTGTTTTAAGTTATTTTAACCAATATGCGTATTTAATTTTATTTTAATATTTTTGCTGAATATTTTAAATTGTATTGTTTTTCAATTATTGTGAACTATTTTGCATCTCAGACACAGAGATTTAAGTTGAATAATAATGATAATGAAGAGAAGAAGTAGAACTAGTGTGGCTCTTGAACCATGCAGGCCTACTTTCCTCTGCTGTGATAAATGTTGGTCTGTAAACATTGCTTGCATTCTTCATTTTGGGGCTTCCCCTAAAAATCTCCTCCCAATGTTTACAAAAAGTGTTGCTTTCACATGGAGCGAGATGGAATCACACAGTCTTCTCTTTTTTCCTCCTTTTATTTCAGGCCGAAAACTGGAAGAAAATCTGGGGGCGCTTCCTCGAGCACCTCGGGCTCCCAGTTCTACCCGCAGTCCCGTGGGCTGGTCCCCAAGTAACACCAGCATTTTCTTCTTGAGGCCTGGCTAAACCTTTTGCCTTTTGAAACCTGAGGCAAGTTAAGAACATTCAGAGCAGGACTCGGTGGCCAAACCTGCCAAAAGGATTCCTTTGGAGCAGAAGCAGGGCCCTCTTTGCTCTGGAACTGAACTGATTGGAGCCATGCGGGGCAAGTTCAGCACAGACTTCTCTGCCCTGCATGACAGGATTTTTTCCCCCCTTGGCAACCTCTTCGAGGAAAAGAGACTGTAGTTAGGAAATCAGAAATGCATGAGGTACTTTAGTATATGTTAGAAGCAGCAAGAACCATGGCAGGGCAGGCATTCCCCTCACCACATTTGCTGCCATTTCTTGCAGCACTCTTGCTTGCTCTCTGAGACTGGAGTTAAAGAACGGATGCTATGGGACTTCTTGATACTAAAAAACAAAATCTATATAGAGTGGTTGATAAATGACAAGAGGATTTACCCAGTCATGGCTGATCATAACCGCTTATCCCCCACTTTACATCAAAAGACTGGTACTATTGTCCCCGATGTTTTCGAGGGTTGGGGTGTGGGTGCCTAGGAAATGGGAAAGAAATGAGTTTGAAATGCATCACACCCCTAGTTAGACGTATGTTTCCTTTAGAAATGCAGACCAAAGGAGGGCTTGGAAACACTGCTCTGTTTCCCTCCTCTAGAATAGAAGCAATAGAAACTTAATGGATTCTTTATCTGTTTACAAGGAATGGTAAGAGTTGTGGCAGATGGGACTCAGAGCGACCTCAGCCGGGACCAAGAAGGGGCCACTGGACCAACAGTAAGCCTGTCTTCCAGTCGCCAGCTCCATGTTCACGTTCTTCCTCTGCTCGCCTCCCTACTTCTAATGTGACTGACCCACCTGGCGCTTCTACTTCAGAATATATTCTTGAAGATATGGCTTCATTGCCTATTAATGTCAGTGACTCTGAGTTTTGTTTTCCCTTGGGGAGAAAAAAGATCGACATGAAAGAGTTATAACATTCTAGCCATAGAATGTTATTTTGGAAACACAGAGTGGTTTGAGACCAGAGTTGCCTCTTCTTCTCATCCCGTCCTAAGCGTGAAGATCTTTTGAGCCATTAATTCCCCTTGGTAGGAAAGAGAGGGGGTTTGGATTTGAGCAGAGCCTGAAGGGGAAAGGATTGGGCCAGTTCTTGTTTGTAGCAGGGTCCTGCTTTAGAAACACTCCAAGCCTTCCCCGTTTCAGAGCTGCTCTCTTGAGTAAAGCAGGCTGCTCAGCACTGTAAGGAAGGTGAGATGCTGCTAAGCTGAGCAGAGCCAAAAGGCTGAAGGAAATGTTCCCTGTGTACCATTTTGCAGTTCTGTTGTAAGTTTCAAATGGTTGTATATTGAGAATTGAGTTGTTAATATTTTTTGCGGGGAGCGGGTTGATGTTGACTGTTGTACTGTGAATACAATTTCCCCCCACTGGCTTCCTCTCTGAATGTTTTAACAACTCTCCTCTTCCCACGCCTTGCCGAGTAAGTGTGTATGAGTAAATGAGAGCGTATCTGATTTTGAAAACACTATTTCGTGCACTTGGCCTCTGCTGTGTGTCCTTGTTACATATTCTCTGGGCAGCTTTCTCCAGAGTGAACAGAGTCCATGGTTTGCAACACTCCCTTGACTTAAGGACAACCCAAAAGGCATCTTGCTGGCAGGGTGCCTCGGGAAGCCAGGAGCCGCTCAGACAGGCCCTGTTGCTTTGAACTCTGGAACAGGACTGGTTGCTGCCTTTAAAAATACCAATTTGTGTGGCATGGAAGGAGCAGGTATGCCTCCAAACAAGGAAAGACTCATTGGTCATTGCTGTTTCGTTGCCTAGATGAACCCGGCATTATTTTCCTTCTTCTCTTTTGGAGAAATTGCATTTTTCATTGGTTCTCACAGTATAAAATACCTTGCTATTCCTATCCACCTCAGTCCTGTTTAATTCCCTCTGGTGTTTAATCCCCTTTCCTTTGTTAGCAAAGAGAAAAAAGGATTGTGTGTCTTATGTATTGAGGTAATTGTTGGGAATCCAAAGGCGTTAAGGTAGGCAAAGGTACATCTGTGCATCCGTGAATTCTGTTATCCCATTGGGCTTCTGTGGTAAAATACTTAATCCTGACAAGTGGGTTGATGGCTGCATTTTAGTGTGAACAGAAAAGGCAGATCGATGGCTTGCTTGCTTCCGTAAACCTGGAGAAATCTCTCAGTGGGGAGATGGAAGAGAAGTGGGAGCAAATATAATTCGAGGGCTTTGTGAAGGAGCAAACTAAGCTCACACACTTACAGACTTGCCTTGATAAGTTGATGCATCAGGCTCGCCTACGCTCGATGAGGACTGGAGTATCAGAGAGGCCTTTTAAGGCTTAGGAAAGGATATGTACAGTGGGCCGTCCTGCAAGAGTTTACTCCCAATCTGCTTGCCTTGACCTGTATAATTGGATCTTCATCCTCTTTCCCAAGCTCTGCTCAGTGAAAGATGCTTTGGAGGCTCAGAGCCAGATGTTGTATGATACTTAATGCAGAGCAGTTGAAGCATGAAACTGAGGAATGCTGTGTTTAAAATGTCACGGAATACGTCCCTCTGTGACAGCTGTGAAGACAGATAGAAATATGCAGAAAGATATTCTTATCAATCCCCTAACAAGGATGTGGTCACTAATATTCAGAACAATCACTGTTTAAAAACATGTCTGTTCCCTGCCTATAGTAATTGACTATGTTAGTTTAGGTTTCAAAAAGAAGCCCAACGTCTCAAAACGTTATTTCAGTGGTAAACAATCCTGCAGGCAAACTAGAGGAAAAGCTAACAGGAGAGCTGCAATCCTGAGCTTGTATGATCCTGGCCAGTTTCTGTGGGTTTTCAGAAACCTTTGTGCTATAACAGGCATGGGCCAACTTTGGCCCTCCCTCCAGGTGTTTTGGACTTTAACAATTGCTAACAGCCTACTGGTTGTTAGGAATTGTGGGAGTTGAAGTCTAAAACACATGGAGGGAAGGCTGAAGTTTCCCGATGCCTGTGCCATAACTTTGTGGCTCATCTCTCAAGGCTGCTAAATCTGCCCAGCCTGCAATGAGGCTGCTTGGCTCTTTGAACACACCTGAACTTGCCTGCACTGTCTTTTGGTCTGTACATACGTAATAAAAACGTCCATAGTTCTTTCTGTCCATCGAAGTGGCAGCTTGTCTCTGTAATCCCCTCTCTCTCTTGTCTAGGAATGTAAAAGTGCTCCTGAAGAAGTGTTACAAAAATCGATTGGATTTATTATATGTAAAATAATAATTATTACGACAATAAAGACTCTTCCCCCCTTTCTTTGTAGTTGTATAATTTTACTGGTGTATATACCCTCAGGCATGGGCAAACAAGTGTTTTGGACTCCCACAATTCTTTTTTTTTTAAATCTTTACATTTTCACATTTTCATGACAAAGGGGGAAAAAGGAAGATAGGAGACAGTTAAAATGATATGTTGGTTACGGAGTTTTGTTAGTAAATTAAATCTATACAGGAGTCTATTGTATCACCAAGGTGTGAAGACGAAGGGAACTGTCATACATATTCTCTTAACATATAAAGGAATTCCATCTACAATATAGAAGAATAGAATCCTAGAGTTCGAAGAGACCTCGTGGGCCACCCAATTCAACCCCAATCTGCCAAGAAGCCATTACATTCCTATTTATGCAGGCCAAAACCCCATTGGCCTTTTTAAGTTGCTGCATGACATTGCTGGCTCATGTTTAACTTGTTTCCTACGAGAATTCCAATATCTTTTTCACACGTCCTGCTGTCCAGCCAGGCATCGTCCCCCATTCTGTATCTGTGCATTTTATTTTTTCTGCTTAAGTGGACCATTTTGCATTTGTCCCTGTTGAACTTCATTTGGTTAGTTTTGGTCAATCAACTCCGATCTGTTAAGATTGTTTTGAATTCTGCTCCTGTCTTCTGGAGTATTGGCTATCCCTCCCAATTTGGTGTCGTCTGCAAACGTGATGATCATGCCTTCTAAACCTTCATCTAAGAAGTCATGAATAAAGATGTTGAACAGAACCGGGCCCAGGACAGAACCCTGCTGATGGCACTCTACTCGTCATTTCTTTCCAGGATGAAGTTGGGGAGAATCACCCGTTGGGTTCTCAGCAATACTTTTAGAATATCTTCTGTTCCAAAAGCCAGTGGATTCTTATCATCTGGCATTCGCGTTGGTATTTCTTTTTTCTTTTTATATTAAGCATTTCCAAATAAAAGTAAAACATTTCACACTAAGGGAATGTGGGGGGTGAGGGGAAGGCAAACAAAGGGAATAAAACAATATAGGGATAGTAGTTATTTTTAGTTAGTTGCACCTTTTCAGATGTCTGACATGTCGCAAGGAAAACACTAAAAGTGAGTTGTTGGGACGGGGAGGGTTCTCATTCCTCTGTTTCTTATTTATTTATTTACAGCACTTTTACCCCGCCTTTCTCACCCGAGGGGACTCAAGTCGGCTTACAATAAATAGGCAAAAATTCAATGCCTGTAAACAATACACTAAACAACAGTTCATATAAAAAACAACATAACATTACAGAATAAAAACACATTATACAAAATTTAAAACATATCCAAGTTAAAATCCATTTGTCCAAAATCCTCATACATAAAACTTAGTCCAGACCATGTGAAATCAATGTTCTCATTCATTAAATGCTTGTGTGCACATCCATGTCTTTAAGGCTTTTCTGAAGACCAGGACAGTTGGAATCTGCCAAATGTTGCTGGGGAGGGCATTCCACAGCCGAGGAGCCACCACCGAGAAGGCCCTGTCTCTCATTCCCACCAGCCGTGCCTGCGAGGCTGGTGGGACCGAGAGCAGGGCCTCCCCAGATGATCTAAGAGTTCTAGAAGGCTCATAGGAGGAGATACATTCAGACAGGCAAGATGGGCCAGAACCGTTTAGGGCTTTGTAGGTCAAGACCTTCTGCCAACCTAACAGTTCGAAAACATGCCAATGTGAGTAGATCAATAGGTACCACTCCGGCGGGAAGGTAACGGCGCTCCACGCAGTCATGCCTATGGCCACATGACCTTGGAGGTGTCTATGGACAACGCTGGCTCTTTGGCTTAGAAATGGAGATGAGCACCAACCCCCAGAGTCAGACATGACTGGACTTAACGTCAGGGGAAACCTTTACCTTTTTTTAGGTCAAGACCAGCACTTTGAATTGGGCTCGGTAGCTGATTGGCAGCCAGTGGAGCTGGCTTAACAAGGGAGTAGTGCTTTCCCTGTATGCCTCCCCAGTTATTAATCTGGCTGCCGCCCGTTGTACTAGTTGGAGCTTCCGGGCCGTCTTCAAAGGCAACCCCACGTAAAGGGCGTTGCAGTAGTCCAAACGGGATGTAACCAGAGCGTGGACCACCGTGGCCAAGTCAGACCTCCCAAGGAATGGGCACAGCTGGCGCACAAGTTTCAGTTGTGCAAATGCTCCCCTGGCCACCGCTGAGACCTGAGGCTCCAGGCTCAGCAATGAGTCCAGGAGAACACCCAGACTGCGAATCTGAACCTTCAGGGGGAATGCGACCCCATCCAACACAGGCTGTAACCCTATTCCCTGTTTGGCCTTACGACTGACCAGGAGGACCTCTGTCTTGTCTGGATTCAGTTTCAATTTGTTCGCCCTCATCCAGTCTGACACAGCGGCCAGACACCGGTTCAGCCTCCTTAGTGACAGGTGGGAAAGAGTGACAGAGCTGGACATCATCTGCGTACAGATGACACCGCACCCCGAAACTCCGGATGATCTCTCCCAGCGGCTTCATGTAGATGTTGAACAACATGGGGGACAGTATTGAACCCTGCGGGACCCCACAAGTCAACAGTTGTGGGGCCGAGCAGGCGTCCCCAATGACACCATCTGGGAACGACCCTCCAGGAAGGACCGGAGCCACTGCAAAGCAGTACCCCCGAGACCCATCCTGGCAAGGCGCCCCAGAAGGATACCGTGATCGACAGTATCGAAGGCCGCTGAGAAGTCCAGCAGAACCAGCAGGGACACACTCCCCTTGTCCAGCTCGCGGCGAAGATCATCGACTAAGGCGACCAAGGCTGTCTCGGTGCCATGCCCTGACTTCTTCCTTCCTCCCTCCCTTCACAAGTGATTAAACCTGTTGGAAAGGTCTGTTGGAAACTAGGCAAGTGGGGTTTATATACCTGTGGAATAATGTCCAGAGTGGGAGAAAGAACTCTGTGAATGTTGCAATTTTGCCAGCTTGGTTAGCATTGAATAAGCTTGCAGCTTCAAAGCCTGGCTGCCTCCTGCCTGGGGGAACCCTTTCTCGGGAAGGAAATCAGTATTTAAGCTGGAATGGGCTATACCAGAATTTTCTTAGTAAAAAAAAAAGGCTCATGGAGATGCAACACTTCCCAAAGCATTGCCAATAGGCCGTGCTGTGGCGCAGGCTGGATAGCAAGCAGCTGCAACAAATCACTCTGACCAAGAGGTCATGAGTTCGAGGCCAGCCCGTGCCTGCGTCTGTCTCTGTTCTGTGTTATGGCATTGAATGTTTGCCTTTGTGTGTGCAATGTGATCCGCCCTGAGTCTCCTTCGGGGTGAGAAGGGCGGAATATAAATACAGTAGAGTCTCACTTATCCAACATAAACGGGCCGGCAGAATGTTGGATAAGCGAATATGTTGGATAATAAGGAGGCATTAAGGAAAAGCCTATTAAACATCAAATTATGTTATGATTTTACAAATGAAGCACCAAAACATCATGTTAGACAACAAATTTGGCAGAAAAAGTAGTTCAATACGCAGTAATGCTATGTAGTAATGACTGTATTTATGAATTTAGCACCAAAATATCATGATATATTGAAAACATTGACTCCAAAAATGCGTTGGATAATCCAGAACGTTGGATAAGCGAGTGTTGGATAAGTGAGATTCTACTGTACTGTAAATAAATAAATAAATGTTAGCTGGCCCTGATTGCTTCCTGTCTGGAATTCCCTTGCCATATGGATCCAGGCCAAGCTTTCACTCCCGTTCTTTATCAGTGACGTCACGGGATGCAACTTTCTCCCAGCCAATCAGCTTCCTTCCTTCCCTTTCCCTTTGTTTTTGGGCCGGGAAGAAGCTGTTCTTTGAGACCAAACCCTTCCATTGTTCTAAGCCGGAGCCTGAAGCGCCCGTGTGCCAAGCTTGGTCCGGATCCATCGCGCCTGGGAGGAGCCTTTGCGGGACAAACAAACAGGCCTCGGTTACGCGACTCCTACCATTTTGAGATACCCGGATGTTGTGATGTTGTAGCCCCACCCGTCACTGAGTTATTTTTTTGTGCGGCACCCATCATGCATCGCGGCGCTGCTTCCTTTTTCCTTCGCAGTGCGTTCTGGGAGGTGTAGTCTCTCCGGCGCGCTCTTTCCCTCAGAGCGGGGCCCCGCCCATTCCGCCGGGGACTACACTTCCCGTCGGCCGCCGTGCGTTGTTTTCCTTCGAACTGCCCCCGCCTCCACCCTTCCCCCCCTCCCTCTCTAGCTTAGTGACCGTTGCCTGCTTGGCTTTACCTTGGCGTGCGGGAAGGATTTGTCCCTCGGAGGCCACCGTCCGGGCCTAGCGCCGCCTTCTTTTCCCTTTTCTCTCAGTCGAGAAAGACAGGCTTCCTTCCTCTCCTCTCCTTCCGTTTCCCTTTCCCGCCCGCCCTTCCGAAAGACCTTTGACCTCCCTCTTCCTTTTTCCTCCTCTTTCTCCGTTGTTATGCTGGGCCTGAGGAACCAACGCGTCCCCCCCTCGCGGCGCCACCTTTGAGGCCTTCCTCGCTTTCCGTAGTTCTTTCTTTCCCCCCGTTTAGCCTCATTCCACCATCGCAGGCCTGAGGAGCTGCTTCTCCTTCTCCTGCTTCTCTTTTTTCCTCACGACTCTTTTCTTCGCCTTCTTGGGTTCTCTTTCCGTCTCTCTCTCTCACACACATATAGGCCCCGCTTTTCCCTTCTTTCGTTTCCTTTCCGTTGCTGCCATTCGTCGCCAGGCCAAGAGGAAGATGAGGGAGATGAAGCAGAGGAGGAAGAAGGAGCGCACGTGGGCCGAGGCCGCCCGCCTGGTGAGACAGTGGGAAGGGTGGTTGTTATTGTTATTGTTTTGTTTATTTCTCTGGCGGGGTGCTTTTGTTGAGAGGAATAGGGAGGTTTTGGAAAGGCCTTTGTTGAGACAACAGTGTGGTAGGCCTGTATGCAGCAGGCCTGGACCCACTTCGGCCCTCTTTCTCGAGGTTTGGACTCCCACCTCCCACAATTCCTAATGGCCTGTAGTTGTTAGGAATTATGGGAGTTGGAGTCCAAAACCTCAGGAATGAGGGTAGAAGTGGGCCCAGGCCTGCTGCATACAGTCAGTCCCCAAGTGATGTCAGTACAGAGACATTTTAAAGTGCAATTCCAGCCAAAATTACACACACACACACATGTATATACAGTAGTCTCTCACTTATCCAACATAAACGGGCCAGCAGAACGTTGGATAAGCGAAAATGTTGGATAATAAAGAGGGATTAAGAAAAAGCCTATTAAACGTCAAATTATGTTATGATGGGGCCCCTGGTGGCACAGTGTGTTAAAGCGCTGAGCTGCTGAACTTGCAGACCAAAAGGTCCCAGGTTCAAATCCCGGGAGCGGAATGAGCGCCCGCTGTTAGCCCCAGCTCCAGCCAACCTAGCAGTTCGAAAACATGCAAATGTGAGTAGATTAATAGGTACCACTCCGGCGGGAAGGTAACGGTGCTCCATGCAGTCGTGCCAGCCACATGACCTTGGAGATGTCTATGGACAACGCCGGCTCTTCGGCTTAGAAATGGAGTTGAGCACCAACCCCCAGAGTCGGTCACGACTGGACTTATTTATTTATTTACTACATTTATATGCCGCCCTTCTCACCCCAAAGGGGACTCAGAGCGGCTTACAAATTACATTCACATACATTATATTATTAGCATAGTACAATACTAACATTAAATTACTATATTGTACTATATCGTGACATTGTAATATTATTAGTAATATTACATTTAATATATAATATATAATTAATATTATTAAATTGTATTATTATCAGTATTATATTGTAATACATTAACGTCAGGGGAAATCTTTACCTTTACCTACATTATGATTTTACAAATTAAGCAACAAAACATGTTTTACAACAAATTGACAGAAAGCAGTTCAATACAGGGGTACCGTAATGTAGTAATTACTGTATTTATGAATTTAGCACCAAAACATCACAATGTATTGAAAAAATTGACTACTAAAAGGCAAACTGTGTTGAATAATACAGAACACTTATCCAATCTTCGCTTATCCAGTGTTCTGTATTATTCAACACAGTTTGCCTTTTAGTAGTCAATTTTTTCAATACATTATTGGGCGCTGTTCAGAGTTCAAATTGTTCTATATACAACTGATTTTACTCTGTATTGTACTGTGTGTTAATTTTGTGCGTTGTTTTACGCATTTTGTGCCATATGTAAGCCACCTCGAGTCCCTTCCAGGAGATGGAGGCAGGGTACAAAAACAAAGTTATGATTATTATCAATGCAAAGTGCTAGATATATATACATTAGTCTCACTTATCCAAGCTTCACTTATCCAATATTCTGTATTATCCAATGCAGTCTGCCTTTTAGTAGTAAATGTTTTTGTAGTAAATATTGCAATGTTTTGGTGCTAAATTCGTAAATACAGTAATTACTACATAACATTATTTTTGTATTGAACTGCTTTTTCTGTCAATTTGTTGTAAAACATGATGTTTTGGTGCTTAATTTGTAAAATCATAATGTAATTTTATGTTTAATAGCCTTTTTTTCTTAATCCCTCCTTATTATCCAACATTTTCACTTATCCAACATTCTGCCGGCCTGTTTACGTTAGATAAGTGAGACTGTACTGTATATACATGTGTGTGTGTATATATGTGTGTGTGGGTTATCTAGGTATCTGTATCTATACACACACACACACATAGAATCTATGTCCGTATATACTATATTAGGTTATCTAGCTATTTGTGTATATACTGTACTAGCTGCGCCCGGCCACGCGTTGCTGTGACTAGGACTTAATTTTTCTTTTCTTTTTGTTGTATGAATGTAGAGGCGTGGATGAGAGGTTGTGCTGTCAATTTTCAAGGTTGTGGGGCGTTTAATTTAGTTGTTTTGTCCGGTGCCGTGATTCCATTACCCTTTTATATATATAGATGGGGTTATCTACCTATATCCATATATATGATCTATCTATCTCTATATTCATTGTGCATATACTGTATGGGGTTACCTTTAAAAATCTCTATCTAAGATCTATCTACCTATATCTGCATATACAGGGTGTTTGAAAAAGAACTCCCTAGTTTTAATGTATTTATACTTAAAACTAGGGAGTTCTTATATGGGGTCATTTATTTGTCTATAACCATATATATAGATCGATCTGTGATAATTTGAAATATTTGACATGTTGGTAAAACAAGAATTGGACATAAAGCTTCAGTGGCGACCCCTTTCCCCCATGATTTCCCTTCCAAGGGGTAGATTTTTCTCACTTCCTGTTGTCTCCTAGTTGTCTCATTCTGAACTAGGAGTCATTTCTAAGGTGGATATTTGTATTTCGGGGACGGCCTGTATATGATAAATAAAATACTTTGGGGATGGGCAACTGTGGAAAGCTGTGGTGGCCACATTAGACTGAAGAAGACTCTGGAATGTTATATCCTCATCAAAGGTGGCGCAAAACAGTGAGAAAAGGCAGAAATAGTGTCAGCCTAAACAGAGCTGACTAGCTGGTATTCATAGGTGGCCTCCCATCCAAGTCCTAACCACAACCAGCCCTACTGGATCCTCTGTCAAGTATGGAGTGTGCCTTTGAGGACTACAGGCCGTCTCCAAGTTAAAGACAGGAAAGGTTCAGTAAGTTTGTTCTTAAGTTGAATTTGTATATAAGCCAGAACTGGAACATTTTTAAGTGTAACTTCAGCCATATACACACACATACACACAAACTTTGGATCATAAAGGGAAGAGTGAACACCCCTGTGCTGTTTCCTTTGCTGTCTGTGCCCCTGTATATATGAAGCCTTCTCACTTTCCGTCCCTGTGAGAATTGGATTTTGAAAATGTGTCTTGTGGAAACAAGGATTGGTGAGAAAGTTTCAGCAGAGACCTCTTTTCACCCTGATAATAACTCTCAGGGGAGAATTTTCCTTTTGAGGGGAAGATTCCTCTCTCTTCCTGTTGTCTCAGCCCCGTTCTTAACTAGGAGTCATTTGTAACTTGGATATTTGTAACTCGGGGTAGCCTATATTGTGTTATTCGAAGGACCCTATCTTTTTCTATGGATCAGTTAGAAATGTGTGGTCCTCTGGGGAGGGCCTTGTCTCTGCCCCTCTCAGCTGCTGCTCATAAATAAATATAAATATTGTCAAATATTTAAACATAGCCATCATATTCTCTTCTCTCGTCGCTCTCTTCTCCATGCTAAACATACATAACTCCCTAAGCCGCTCCTCTGATGGATTCGTAGCTTCTAGACCTTCAATCAATTTGGGAACCTTTCCATCTTGTCCATCTCCTTCTTAAATTGCTTTGTCCAGAATTGGGTACAGGATTATAATTCCAGGTGATGCCTGACCAGAGGAGAAGAGAGTGAGGCTATGATTTCCCTCCATCTAGGTGCTAGATTCAGATTGATACAACCTAAAATTGCGTTGGCTTTTTTAACTGCTGCATCACATTCCTGCCTCATGTTCAGCTTATGGTCTACTAGGACTCCCTATCTATATCTCATTGACAGACACCGTTTTCAAGCCAGTTGTCACCCATCCTAGAATTTCTTCCAAATTTTTAGGTAGAATCTCTTTTCCTGCAATTTTGATTCCGTTGGTCCATTATATCCTTGTCTCCAGAGCAACAGAAAAAAGCTTCTTCTCAATGTTTCATCCTCTCAAGTATTTTCAACATGGCTATCATGTCCTCTCTCAGCCTTCTTTTCTCCAACTTAGGTTGGACACACAGAGCTTCCTAAGTCACTCCTCATAGGGCTTGTCTTCCAAATCTTTGGGCATTTTCATTCTCCATTCGCCTTCCAGTTTGTCTGTCTCCTTTTTGAATTGTTTTGCCCAGAACAGGACACAAATTTATTCCAGGCGAAACCTGACCAAAGTACAAGAATAGAGTGGGACTATGATTTCCCTTGATGCAGTCTCTATTCTCGTATTGATGCAGCATAAAATCGCATTGGCTTATTTTCGCTGCCGCATCACACACCTGGCTCATGTTTAGTTTGTGGTCTGCTAGCACTCCCTTTTTGGTGGTTGCTTCCAGACTTTGGAACTCCCTCCCAAGGGGTTCTGTTTTCCTGCAGTTTGAATCCATTGCTCCATGGCGTATTCTCTAGGGCACTGCTTCTTAAACTGTGAGCCCCAACTCCAAATGGGGTCCCCTTCATTCAATATTGGGGTCACAAACATTTTGGAAACAGTAACCAGAAATAATAAATGGTTTCTGAACACCACCCACTTGTACAAATTTTGTTAGCAAACAATATGCAGTGTTTACAGTGGATAGCCTGCTCAGCAACGCTTGCAAATGCTGGCGTACTATCATTAAATATTTAATGTTTATACTTATTTTATATATCTTTATATCTAGGGTCACATAAAATTTCTCTAGCAGAAAGAGGTTGTGAGTGGAAAAAGTTTTAAAAGTCCTGCTCTGGAGCAGCAGAAAATAAGCTTGTTCCCGTCTTCATGTGACATATTTTTCAATACTTAAACATGACTCTCCTGTCTGCACGCAACCTCTTTTTCTCCAAGACAAACATCCCCAGCTGCCTAAGCCACTCCTCAGAGGGACTTAGGCACTACACTCCTGTTGATGCAGCCTAAAATCACATTGGCTTTTCTCACTGCTGCATCATAATTCTGGTTCATGTTTAGTTTGTGGTCTACTAGGACCACAAGCCAGGTGTCACCCATCCTTGTTCCCACCATGGTCCATCCAGTCCAACCCCATTCTGATAGGCAGGAACACACACTCAAAGCCCTCCTGACAGATGGCCATCCAGCCTCTGTTTAAAAGCCTCCAGAGAGGGACCCTCCACCAGTCTCAGAAGCAGTGAGTTCCATTGTTGAACATCTCATCTTATGGTCAGGAAGTTGTTAATAATAATAAACTGTATTTATTTATTTATTTATAAGTTATTCCTAGTGTTCTTTTCCTGTCATTTGAACCCATGGCTCCATTAAGTCCTAAGCCGCTTCCACACTGCTGAATAACATCCCACATTATCTGCTTTGATCTGGAATATATGGCAGTGTGGACTCAGATAACCCAGTTCAAGGCAGATATTGTGGGATTTTCTGCAGTGCATGAACAACACACAATCAAAGCACTTATGACAGGTGGCTGGCTACCCAGTCTCTGCTTAAAAACCTCCAGAAAAGGAGACTCCAACAGACTCCCAGGCAATCTACAGTATGTTCAATTGTCAAACAGCTCTTATTGTCAGGAGGTTCTTAAATGTTTATGTGAATCTCTTCCTCTAGTTTGAAGTCATTACTCTGTTTCCCAGTCTCCAGAGTAGAAGAAAACAAGCCAGCTCTTTCCTGTGACATCCTTTCAGATATTTAAAAATGGCTCTCGTATTCCCTCTCAGCCTTTTTTTCTTTAAGCTAAACCTACCCTAAGTTCCTTAAGCCGCTCCTCAGAGGGATCCATGATTTTTAGACCATTTTGGTGACCCTTCTCTGAACACCTTTCATCTTGTTCATCTCTCTATTGAATTGTTTTGGTCAGAACTTGACAGTGTTATTCCAAGGGAGGCCTGACCAAAGCAAAATAGAAAGGGACTATGACTTCCCCCATTTTAGACAATAGACTCCTATTGATGTAGCTAGAATCACACTGGGGTATTTCTTAGTTCTCCAGAGGACAGGATCAGGATCCAAAATGGTCATCACAGATTAGAGAATTGGGAAAGTAGGGTCAAGCTTCATTATGTTTACAGTGTAGATGCACTCCGGATCTACTTCTTCAGATGTGTGATGGAAGTAGGTTAAGTCTATGAAAGCTTATGCTACATATTTTCCCCCTCTCAGTCTTAAAGTTGCTACAAGATCCCTTTGTATACCTGTATTCCTGACTAACACAGCTATGTCATTAAGTTTCCTGCAAGGCAGAGAGTTGGCCTGAATGGCCTTTGTGGTTTCTTTCAACTCTGTGATTCAATGAATTCACTTTCCTGGTAAATTTCCAGGAAAGAAATAAGCTATTATAGCCATTGGATGCAGCTCCCTAACTTCTGCATACAGAGGGATTGCTGTTCCCTGTTTTGGAGAAAAAAAAGTTTGTATGGTTCAGCTATAACCTCAGTGGCTCTTACTGAGACGACCAGTTGGAAAACAGGCATATGGTGAAAAGTAAAGCATAAAGGCAATTTGGGCAAGAGGTTAATTGTTTACATTTTTAGACACAGCAAATAACTTCTGATCCTCTGGAATAGTGTTTCTCAAGTTTCCTGAAATGGGGGCCAGTATTACTCCCCCCCCCCATAGGTCAGGAACCATATTGGTACCATATTTACACCTATTGGCTACAACTGTTTCATTCTGGAAACTCTGTGGACCAAAAGCTCACAGACAAGAACCAGTCCGGGGACTGCCCCTGTTAGTACCACTGCTTTACAGAACATGTATTGTTTGTTTGTTTGTTTTGAGGTAGACGCATTGCACTTTTAGGAGACTGGATAGCCTGGATTTCTTAGGTTCTTCAAAAGTAGTTTTCAGTAGTAGGCAATTTAGCAAAATAGCAGATATGTTGCTTCTTCATTGCGAATGGAAAAAAATAACAATTCTTAATATTGTATAGTGGTTTTGGGTTTTCTTTCCATAGTTTTATTAGTTGTGGCACTTGCAACAATCCTGTAAATTGCATCAATAATATTGTAATCTTGTTTGTTAATATCTATTCCTAGGTTACTGTAGTTTCTAGAAAGCACTGCTATAACTTAAATTATAAGAAAATATTGTGGCTTTGGCCTGGATTTTCATATCACAACCTAGGGGTTAGTTCCAAGATTCCCCATAGATACCAAAATCCATGGATGATTGAGATCCATCCTATGCAGTGGTGTAGTAAAATGGCATTCCTTACACAAAATGATAAAATCAAGGTTTATTTGGGGGATTTGTTTATTATTTTTAAGTGGTTGAACCCACTTTTGGATTACTAAGCGGCTTCTGTATTTCAAGAAATTCCTCAACATTGGTGATTAGAGTTTGTTCTTTACCTAAAGTGAAAGGGAAAGTTTGCTCCGTGGCTTGTGTTGACCTGTCTTAAAGCATTTGCCTTGAAATCACCCTTGGCATGGGATAATCAACCTGATGTCCTCCATATGTATTGGACCTGCTGACTCAGTTGCCCCAGCTAACGTGGCCCAGTTCTCAGCGATGAATATATAGCCCAGATGTTTGGAGAACAGAAGGTAGTACAGTTTAACCCACAGCTAAGAAAAGCTGCCATGTAGCAGAAGGAAGCTAGGGGAATTTACAGAAAGGGCAGTTATTTCTGGGTCAGTATGTGAAAATGAACACAATGCTCTTCCCTCCTGTTTTTTCATAAGAAAAAAAAATATTTCTACAAAGTTAAAAGAATTATCCTGTATTATGGATCACAATGCCCTTCAGTTCTTGTGCATCTCCAAGCAATCCTCATCATTGGTTATGCTGACTAGAGCTGTTGAGAATTTAAACACAATAATATCTGGGAAATCTCATGCTACTTCTCTTTGTAGAATTACAGTGCCACAAGCTTATGAGGTCTCTGTGTTACTAAGGACATGCTTAATCTCAGTATGAAGTTGGGGGAAAGGCAGAAATACTCTTAGAAAATGGAAGAGAATATATTCAAACAGGCATGTTGAGAAGTTGGTACAGATCCCCCCTCTAATGTCCTATTTCAACTTTGGTGATCATAGCAAAATCATAAATACACTGCTGTCTCTCAGATTAGCTGTTAGTCTCCATGTTTTCCAATCACAAGTTGATGGAAGGAAAAGCCATTTGTCAGATTTCTGCAGGACATAAGATACTTGGACTTTATTGTAGGAAGACATGCCTCTTAAAAGTCAAAATATCCCACTCTTCCAGTAGTCTTCTGAGAACTAGTAGTTTCTTCCTTGATAGTAGGAATTTGCTAGCAATATATACCGTATATACTCGAAGATAAGCCGAGTTTTTCAGCCCTTTTTTGAGCTAAAAAAGCCTCCCTTGGCTTATAATGGGGCCAAGGCCGGGCAACAAAACCTGGAGGCCATTGCTTACAATATATGATGTATTTCTCTCTTACCTTCCCTTATCAGTGTGTTTTCCAAAGCCTCTCTCGCTCTTAACCAAGCAAATGTTTTGAAAAGGGAAAGACGCCCTTGCAAGTCAGGAAGAAGAAAAAAATATATCCATTAATCTTATAAAAGCATTTTCCCCTGAAATATTGGTTAAACTCACAGATATAGGCATTAATCCTCTGCATGCATTTGCAGTCTGTACTTATATATCTCTATCTATATACATTAATTTTATATATGAATTTTCCCCTCATATGTTTGCAGGTCTTTGCAAATCCTATATACATATAGATCCATGAACTTGTATATCTGTATCCATATATATACATTATTTAACCTATTGATGCCTCGATTAATGTAATTTTATTGGTATCTATTTTTATTTTGAAATTTACCAGTAGCTGCTTCATTTTCCTCAGCTTATACTCGGGTCAATAAGTTATCCAAGTTTTTTTGTAGTAAAATTAGGTGCCTCTGCTTATATTTGGGTTGGTTTATACTCAAGTATATACTGTATTCAAAAAAGTTGGAGAAGCAGCAGTGTGAGGAATTCCATTGAGGTATTTAATACATTCTTTCTAACAAGCTGTGAAATCAAGTGCACATGAAGACTCACCTGGAGGCATCTGGCTTTCCACACCTTAAGCCACCCAGTAGTGGGAGAGACAGCTTTCAATCTATTGTTCTCATTTAGATGGAGCATGAACTCTTATCTTGATGAACAGCAAGGCTTCAGAATGCCTTAAGTCCTGGTTTGTGGGAAATGTTGAGATGGTGAAGACTATTATGATTTTGAAATATCTTCTCACCTGGATATTTTCCCATTGTTGGTCTCCCGATAGCTATAGCAAAGAAGAATAAACCACAACAGTACACTTGGTCATTCTATTTCTTTGCTGCTGTGTGTAAGCTGCAGGGTGACGGTAATTGAATTATACTCCAATGTTTTTAAATTGGAAGTGCTGCTGCTTTTAGCAGAATAGCGTTTCCCCCATTATAAGAAGAAATTCCATGAGAAGAAGCCTCTTTTTTATGAGGCATATACTGAAATAGGCTATCTTGTGTGCTACGATTGAAGGATGGCTTTTGCTGTCTGTGTTTAGAAAGAAGGAATACTTCATATAGGAAAGAAACTTCCTGTCCTTTTTGGCTAAACAGATATTTTTAAACAGGGGGCTTTCAAAGTTTCATGGCCATTTTTCAGAAGAAAAGGAACCCTCAGTTCCATATCTTTATTTATAGTTCTAGTAGCCTGGGAAGAAGAGAAAATATTGTCATCCAGTGGTTGAAAGAGTGAGGCGGTATACTTCTAGAGGCAAAGGCATGTGAAAAAATGTGTGTTTCCATTTATGGTGGTGAGAGAATAAGGCGTTCTCCCTGAAAAAAGCTGCCAACAGTTAGTAGGCGTTGATTAGATTTCTCAGTATCTGTACTAAAATACCTTCCCTCTAGGTATGGACAGAATTGCTGGCTGGCTTTGTCAGAGGCATAAGGAATTGATCTTGTGCTGTCATCTGGAGAAGTGAGAAACCTCTTACTTCCGAACCAAGGCTTAATGTTTATGCTGTAATCCTAGCATAAGCCCTTACCTGGGTGTCAGCTCCATTGAACACAATGGTTGCGTTTTTCCCAGGTATTACACTGCAGATACTTGAAAATCCTCTGTCCTTGTTTAGGACTTTCTAGTGCTTCTTGAGATCACACTGAAGAGTGCTTGCCTCAGTAATTTCTGTAGTACAGTAGTTTCAGTTTAAAAACCATTCTGGCATTTGAATTGTGAAATGTTGAATGGATTTAAGGGCTGGCTGTGTCTGGACATCTGATACCTAAAATGGGATTCATGAGAGAAGAATAAGACCATGTTTAGATCTAATTATGGGGTAACTTCTCCATCTGAGTGTATTGAATATTTTCCTTGGATAGCATGCAAAGTGGAGAGGAAGACTGACATTGCAAATGATGTGATCAGCTTTTTGCAGACTATGGGTTATGCAGCTGTCTGCTTTTGATCCTGCTTTCAGAAACTGGTTTCAGGAAGTGCTGTTTCTCTTCTGCTTAAAAAAATAAGCCCCTAAAGTTGCAGAAATCGTACATGTCTGTCTTCCCTGGAATCTGTCTTTTAGCTATTGCTTGTGTAAGGTGAAATTCTGTTCTTAGTGTTTTTCTTTTTGAACTGTTTGTTTTGCATTGTGCTTGAAAGAGTAACTAGATAATTTTAGTGTAAAGGTATTCAGAAAGTGATTTTTCCCCTTATGCAAATATGCACAAAAATACTGAGCTTTTGGGACCATTCTGGAGATTTCTCTGATGCTCCTATGGATGCCCAGTGATAAGCTCATTTTTTCTATTATGAATTCTCTGTGCATCATAGAGATCACACACTGACTTCTACATTTTGTGTCTAGTAGAAAAGATCATGTCCCCTTTCCACATCCTCTTGCATATTTCAGAGGTCACACGGGATGTGTGTGTGTCTGTGTAAAGGAAGGTGTTGATTTGTTGTTTAAGGCTTCGAAGGTGTCTGCGTCTTTCACTTCATACCAGCCTCTACAGAGAAAAGCATGATTCGCTTTTACTGTTTTTGACTTTACTAATGCAAAGTGAGGATTTTTACCTGGCATTAATGATGTTGGAAGCAGAATCTTTCATGCCTCGTTTGACCTTTCACAAAGGTCTGGTGGAATGGAGAGAGGAGATAGTCACCCATCCGAATGGTCCATTTATCCCAAAGGTCTTAAATGAAAAGATGGAATGAATGTCTGTGGTTGCTTATGAAGACCAGCCAGATATTTTGATGCCTTCTTAGCTAATACAGCAGACTGTTAACTAGCACCTATGGGGATTGGTAGATGCCAGATAAAGGCCTAACTAATCCTCTGTCCTTTACTATACCATAAGCTCTGTATTGACTTCATATTACTACTGAAATACAGAAATTAAATGCAAATTAAGACAAAGACAAACTTAATTTAATGTAACATAGTTTTACTTCCTTACTGTATTATAAAAACAACCTATTGAAATCTAAAAATATTATTTGAGGGTTTTTCTTTGCCACTTTTGTAAGAATACTGAGTGTTTGAGTTCCAGTTAACTGAGAGTCTACTGTGTTAATGCAACTCTGAAATCGAAAATGTTGAAAAAACAAACAAATTAGTAACGTGGTCTGTTTTATAGTTAACCCATCACATTTTCAGGTTTCACTTTTGCGAGTTTGATTTCTGCCATAAAACTGCTCTAAAGGACCTAGAGTGCCCTATAGCATGATTCTGTGGTCCGTGTCCAAAAGAATTTGACCATCTATTTGCACCGTAAGACCTGGAATTCCTAGAGATATTTTCTCACAAATAAAAAATAGTGTTTTATTTAATTCATGGTTTTCCCATTTGTGTCACTTTTTGCATCTCAGCTCCATTGAATATGGAGGGCTGACTGTAGATTAGTACTATCCATGAAAATGATTGCAATATAAAGAAGTCATTATGTCCCCTCCCCACAATGTGGGGCTTTCCAAAGGTATATGGGCCCATAATATCTCCCAAACCTCTGGCACACCTATCTCAGAAGCAGTATAAGATCTAGCCAGGCTGTGTGTGTATGTGTGTGTATAGGGCCCCTAATGCAGCAAGAAGTACATTTGGGGAATGGGCTTTCATTGGGCCCACAAGTCCTTGCAGTTAGGGAAAGAATGAGATGCAAAGATGATTGCTGGCTCTATAGACCTGCACTGTCTTCGGTGTTGCCCAGTTGAAATCCAACACCTCATCCCACACTAACAGGACAGTATACCTTACCTGCACTTCACTTACTAGAATGCAGGCTTCCCAGCATTGAAAGGTTATTGTTAACCACAAGGGCACTAGCAAGAGCTAGTGCTTTTGCCTTTACTTCTGTCTGCTCCATAATATTGGAAACTGTTTTCCCTTGAATTTTACTCATCTGCTTTTCGTTAACACTCTGCTTCTGTAGAGAAAGTTGCTGGATTGATACCACAATCCATGGCATGGGTTTCTCCAGATAAATGAACGGGAAAGTTCAAGAATTCGTTTGACTCTGTTACTGATGTGCCGAATCAGGAGACTTTAGCAAAGCTCGTACTGCTGGGCCTGAGTAGGATTTCTGACTGCTCCCCTTTTTTTTAAGATGGATATAGAGAACAAGAGGGCAGTCTCCTTTGCAGAGATGCTTCTGTCGGCACTTTAGAGCTGGGAATGTTTATCTTTGTGGGTCAGGCACTTTGCAGAGACACCTGGCAGACCTGGCTGCTGCTTAGCCTTCATTAGATGTGAGCTTCTCTCAAAGGGCAGTAAAGTGATAGCAAGAGCACAAGGGACAATTACAGGGGACTCTTTATTTCTTTCTTTTCCTGGCCTTCTTATGAAAATACTGAGGATTGACTAGATGATGAATTTGACCTCGTTCTCTTCGGTTCTTTCCCTCCTTTTAATGCCACAGCAACCCTCTTTTTGGATGAGCCTTTTTGATGTCTCTTGATCTGAGAGTGAAATGTCTTTTGACACCAGTTTTACTTTGACCATCCCTTGCTTCAAGGCTCATCCATATCCACTGGGCATATTTTCTATTTCTGGTTTGTTGCTGGCTCAACCTGATGTTGGATTATGTACTTAGAGGCTTTCTTGGCCCAGCACCTGGTTTGCGGGTTTCTTCTTGAGCTGACTGTAAATCCATTCAGAGGGGATCTTGGTTTACGATTAAGCTGTCTGTGTTCTTCATCATAATTTTTTAAAGTGCTAACTACATTAGTTGTCATGATAGCTTTTGAATCATGAGTGCAAGGTGCTTTCTAGCTGCATGGGCTGTAGGGACGGAGCTTTGTATGCACACAGTGGGAACTATACTCAATTTGTGCCAAGGTCAGACTGCTAATCTTGGTAGAATATTAATTAGAGGAAACACAGGCCAGGATTCCATGGTGTCTGGGTCAGCATAAACTAGAAGTGTTTTCAGGCAGCACCTGAAACTTATATCCCCTTAGGTCTTCATCAGCGAATTGCTTCAGACCATTCTTCACAAGGGTAAAATGTTCCCCAGTAACAGGAATGCTAAAGCATTGCGCCAGCCATAACTGAAGAGGTTGGTTCTGGGACCCCCACAAATTCATAAACACATAGATGATCATGTCCCATGTTAATAAAGGGTGACAATGGGAACACACGTGGGAACCACCATTTCATAATATGGGTGTAACAATTTCGTTTGCTGAAATTGTGGCTCCAGAAGGCCCACTGCCCAGACATAATGGCTCATAAATCTAGATATGACATCTTACATCCAAATGATTTACACCCCTGTGGTGTTTCCTTTTCAGTCTGTGCCCCTGTTCAGAAGATTTCACCTTACTTTCTGTCCCTGTGAGAATTGGATTTTGAAAAATGTGGCTTGTTGTGGAAACAAGGATTGGAGATAAAGCTTCAGTGGAGACCCCTTTTCCCCATAATAAAATCTTTTTCAGGTGTGACTTCCCCTTCCCAGGGGCAGATTTTTCTAACTTCCTATTGTCTCACCCCATTCTTAACTAGGAGTCATTTGTAAATTGAATGTTTATAACTTGGCGATGACCTGTAATCCCTTTCATTGAAGCATCATGATAGTCATGTGGATTGTTGCCTGTGTTTTTATGCTTGCTGACTAGCATCCGGCCCCAGAGGGCCTATTCGCACATTTGTAGGTATGCCGCGTGGTACATTTAATACTGCTAAAAGTAAGAGTCTTTACGTTTATGAGGCCAAGTATGACACATATGCTTTCAGTAAAAATGGTGCCCCTTAGGAATGTATTTTCTCTGACTTGCTGTTTGCATGTGCATTTCTTGAAGCATGCTGTTAAAATGCTCTTTAATTGAGCTGCGTTTTAACCTCATGTGTAACTTTGAAAGAGGTGATTCATGTGATCCATAAATGTGTAGCAGCCAGCAGTGTTTCTTTGGGGGCTAATACTCTAAATGTGATTTGTGTCCAAGTTGGCTGCGTGTATTACTGTGTCATAGGAGCACAGTGGGAATTTGCATCACAGTTTCAAACCTTGCTTCCTTTTTTCCAGTGAGAAAAGCTAGCTCTTTATAAAAAGGAGAATGCAGCCACTTTTATTGTTGTAAAAGAGTGTATTGCTTGAATCTATCCTAGCAGTTGTCTTTTCACATAATTAATGCTTCCTATTCCTTTTAAAATATTACTTTAGATCACCATGAATCTTATATTAGTTAGTTGTGTGCTTTACTAGTAACCATCCTCAATCCATACTGCTTGGTATATTGCTCAGTCAGGATTGCATCTGAAGTTGAATTAGAGATGTGAATCCAAGCGGGAAAACATTATTCTCCTAAGAGGTTTCCAAAATTCCCAGTGGAAAATCTGGAAACAGAACATTGGGGAATGTAAATGGAACTTGGAGCCATTAGTAGTGTTACACCCCACTTTTAT
This sequence comes from Anolis carolinensis, assembly GCF_035594765.1. Taxonomy (NCBI): domain Eukaryota; kingdom Metazoa; phylum Chordata; class Lepidosauria; order Squamata; family Anolidae; genus Anolis; species Anolis carolinensis. Next base: position 250,164,436 of record NC_085844.1, read on the forward strand.
TTTCTGATTGAGATGCAAAGCTGATATTGTGTTTAATTCTGGGCATGTCCAGAGAACGGTGGTCAAAAGAATCAAAGGCCTGGAAACCATGAATCCCTGTGAGGAGTGGCTTAAGGAACTGGATATGTTTAGCTTGGAGAAGAGAAGGGGAAGGGGGGCGTGGTGGCCATGTTTAAATATTTGCTCCAGAGCCTAGGAGCAGTGAATTCATTCTCCAGGAAACGAGATTCCATTTAAACCTTAGGGAAAATTTCCTGATGGTAAGAGCATTTTGGTAATGGATTATGCTCCTGTCTCTGAGTCTTTTTCTCTGATAGAGACATTTCACCAAAAGTGTATGGCTATCATTTGGAACTGCTTCAACTGGGCATTTGTGCATGGCAGAATAGGATCAGACTGGATAACCCAGGCATATGCAAACTTGGGCCCTCTGGGTGTTTTGGACTACAACTCAGGAAAGGGCCTGAGGCTGTTAGGAATTTCACCCAGAGGGCCCAAGTTTGCTCTAAAGTGACCCTATCTCCCAATGTCTTCATGGTAACACTCAAAATGTCAGGAGCAATAGAGTTGTTCATAAATTATAACATTTAAGAAATATATTTTAAAAGCCAAATAGTAAACGGTATTGTGAGATTTAACTGTTACTAGTGGCATCTTGTTTTTGTCATCTGCCTATTATTCTGCTTGCTTGTAAGCAACTGCAGTATCGGATGCCTGGGAATTGGTTATGTGGATTTTCTGGGTGCTTTTTATCTGGAGATGTTCTGATTTCAGAATTCATTGGGATTTGATTTATTAGGAATGTTGGGCTGATTTTTAGGGGCCGGGCTCTGGCGCAGGCTGTTGAGCAGCTGCAATAAATCACTCTGACCATGAGGTCATGAGTTCGAGGCCAGCCCGTGGCGGGGTGAGCACCCGTCAATTAAAAATAAAAAATAGCCCCTGCTCGTTGCTGACCTAGCAACCCGAAAGATAGTTGCATCTATCAAGTAGGAAATAAGGTACCACTTATAAAAGTGGGGAGGCAAGTTTAACTAATTTACGACCTGGAACGAGGAAGTGCCATCAGAGTGGATGATGAAGCAGCTGCTCCCCCCTGTGGCCAGAATCGAACATCCCCTCAGGAGGTTAAATTGCCTCTGCATCTGTCTGTCTCGGTCTCTGTTTGATATGTTTATGGGCATTGAATGTTTGCCCTATATGTACATAATGTGATCCACCCTGAGTCCCCATCGGGGTGAGAAGGGCGGAATATAAATACTGTAAATAAATAAATAAATACTGGGGTGGTGGTGATTTATTTATCTATTTACAATTAGCTCAACTCCTCAACATTCCAGGCAAATAAATTACGCTTTTCTGTTTTGATTAGTAGATTTTAAATATTAATAGTTAAATCTATTAACTTTACACAGAGTAAGGGTTCAGAGTTTTCCTGCAACCCACAATTATTTTAAAATTAAAAACATGGTCATACAAATGTATTCATGCTTAGAAGTCAGTGACAATTTAGAAATGGGAGAGTGACCTGCCCTGCATCATTTTTATGAATGGTTTGAGTCTAATGCTATCAGAATGTCACTCTTTCTCACACTATCTTGACTAAGGTTCCTAGTTTATCACATCTGTAGTGTTCCATCCTCAATGGTGAAGGTCCTTCAGATCTCATTGGACTCTTGTCTTCCATCTGCCACAGCCATCCTGGTCAGAAATGATGGGGTATAATTAGGAGGCACCTGCAAGGCCACCTATCTCCACCCCTTTGCATATTGAGCAAGTTTTCTAGAACCAGAGCCCCAAATTATTCTTGAAATTTTGAGACCATTTTGTGAACTGCGGGAAAGTGAGAAATTCAGGCATGCATCATGGGTCGGGGTTCATAAACAGAATACAAGGTCTCATGGGACTACAGTGCAGCCTGTCCATGCATCCAATCTCTTCCGATGCATGTCTACCTAGACATATTTCTCACAGAACCCAATGGCACCTTTCTCCCTCTTTCTGTCTCCCCTCTCTGGCATATCACAATCCTTCCTTGGTGAAAAGTGAGAAGAACAGCCTGCTTCTAGCCAGCCAGTTTCTTGCCACCCCTTTCCCAAGAGTATTAGGGCTGGATCTACTATTGTATGACCACCGGAAGCCCAACCCTTGCCTTCCGCTGCTCTCTCATCCTCTTCAGCAGCTGCTGATCAGAAAGGGGCATTAAAGACCTCAAAGAACTTGGTGGGGCCCCGTGCACATCACATGGTGGTTACGTGGTGCTTGTTGCCTGTTTTACCTTACTCCAGACAGTGCTCTTCTGCCTCACTTCAGGCTCCAATTCATGCATAGAACCTGCCCTGGTTTTTATTGCTTTTTCTGAATTTTGGATTGTAATGTATGTTATTATTTATTGTATTGTTAAATTGTGTTATGATATATTGTTTTATATTTTGTCATATTGTATGGTTTTGTGCATGGCCCCATGTAAGCCGCCCTGAGTCCCCGTTGGGGAGATGGTGGCGGGGTATAAATAAAGTTTTATTATTATTATTATTTTATTATAACCCATCTCTCCTTGTGGCTTAAGGCGGAGTACAACATGGTTAAAGTAGTGAGATAAAACAAAACATTATTAAAATACATACAAGTATACACAGTTGAAATATAGTTAAAATTCCGCTGCGAGTTAAAATTCTCAAGGTTGTTGTATGTTTTCCGGACTGTATGGCCATGTTCCAGAAGTATTCTCTCCTGACATTTCGCCCACATCCATGGCAGGCATCCATAGATGTGGGCGAAACGTCAGGAGAGAGTACTTCTGGAACATGGCCATACAGCCCGGAAAACATGCAACAACCCTGTGATCCCGGCCATGAAAGCCTTCTCTACAACACATTAAAATTCACAAGTTAGAATTGACTGGACATGACTGCCAGAAGAGAGGTCTTCAGTGGGTTGTTGAATTCTGGCAGCTAGTCTAGCTATGAGGTCTCTTCCCTTGGCTGGTCCCTCCACAGTTGTTTTATTTTGGGGCCAATGAAAAAGGGGTCCTCTGTCGCCAGTCGGTTCTGGCTGCTTGGAATAAACAGAAATTTCAGAGGACTTCAGGGTCTACGGATTGTATGGGAGAAGGCCATCCTGTAGGGAATCTAGACCCAAACCGTGCAGGGCTTTAAAGAGTATATTCACTTAATTACAGTGAATGTTTTACAATAAGAATGAATGTCTAATGAAATTTGAGTGTGCCTCGCTTCTCAAATGGGATGGAAGCACCATTCGATTCTGTTTCCAGGGGCCTTGCCTACTAGATAAGTAGAGCAGAACTGAAGATAGGCTATTTGCAAAACTCAAGTGACTGCACTAGGAAGGGGTTGTGTTTTTCCTTTGCTTCTTTGTTGAGGCCCTGTTGGCAAACTGTGTTACTGGGTGTTTGGAAAGCAAGTGATCTTGGATCCCCAAAAAGGTAGCTCGTCAATGTCATTTGTGATTGATTGTTTCTATTACTTACTTAGGCGATCCCTCGTAGGCCGAGGATGATAGTCCTCCCATTCTGGTGTCTTGGGGATGTGTCCATAGGTGGCTGAAGAGACCTATTCTTGATCTGCATGTTATCTCGCAGTGAGGACATTGGTTTCCGGGTGGAAGGTGGTCCCAGTCAGGGTTGGCTTGACCCGCCTTCTTCCTGACCCATTTCTCCCTTAAGCCCTCCACTCGTGCCTCTTCAACCTCAGCAGCACTGCTGGTCACCGCCGACCTCCAGTTAGTGCGCGCAAGGGCCAGGGTTTCCCAGTTCTCAGGGTTTGTGCCACAGTTTTTAAGGTTGGCTTTAAGCCCATATTTAAATCTCTTTTCCTGCCCACCAACATTCTGTTTTCCATTCTTGAGTTGGGAGTAGAGTCACTGCTTTGGGAGACGGTGATTGGGCATTCGGACAACGTGGCCAGTCCAGCGGAGTTGATAGCATAGGAGCATTGCTTCAGTGCTGGTGGTCTTTGCTTCTTCCAGCACGCTGACATTTGTCCGCCTGTCTTCCCAAGAGATTTGCAGGATTTTTCGGAGGCAATGCTGAAGGAATCGCTCCAGGAGTTGAGTATGATGTCTGTAGACCGTCCACGTTTCACAGGCATATAGCAGGTTTGGGAGGACAATGGCTTTATAAATGAGCACCTTGGTATCTCTACTGATGTCCCAATCCTCAAACACTTTCTGCTTTATTCTGAAAAATTCTGCACTCGCAGAGCTCAGGCAGTGTTGTATTTCAGTGTCAATGTTGACTCTTGTGGAGAGGTGGCTGCCAAGGTAGCGGAAATGGTCAACATTTTCTAATGTTACACCATTAATCTGTATTTCTGGCCTTGTAGAAGGATTGGCGGGTGCCTGTTGGAAGAGCACTTTGGTTTTTTTGCTTTTGTGATTGATTGTTTCTATAGGAAGTATTGACAATTGTATAGCCTCAAAAAAGGATAAAAAAGATATGACTGATTAAAAATTAAAGAAATGTTATATTTGTTATGTGATGTAATATTTGATATTGGCATATATCCTTCAAACAAGAGAAAACCATTTACAACCATAACTACAAATATAAGCATACAACACAAACTTCTGTTAAGGCGCCCCTCTACATAAAACCTCTTCCCATCTAGAGCCTTTGACCCATGTAAATTCTGTGCCATTCTTTAATGTAACTGTTGGATGGTGTTTTTCAGTGACTTGGGATCTACTCCTAAGTTTCCCCTGCATGTCTTTATGCTTGGTACTTTAGAATGCTTTGCTTTCCATTTTGAGCAGATGTGGCCCTGGGCATGGAGTCTTGTTTTTGAGCTTCAAAACTGGTAGCTCTTTCACTTTCTGGTTGAATATATTGGACTTCAGTTTCTGTGCTCAGCCTGAGATGTTCTTTTTCTATTTTCAGGTGCTGGAAAACCACTCAGATGGACCCATGACCCCAAAACAGATCCTGCAGGTCATAGAAACAGAAGGCCTAAAAGAAATGAGGTCAGTTGCGCTTTTCCTGTCAGGATCAAAGCATGAGGTGGAATGAAAGCAGTGTCCTTGTTTTCCCAGACCACTTCTTCCTTTGTCTTTAGTTTGGAAGTGTCTTTTTGTGGTCCTTTACCTTCAGCCAGAGGATTTCCTGAATCTCATAGACAGGGAACTGTGTTGTTATTTGGAGTCCTGGTGTTTTCCTTTAACATGCCAATTGCCAACTACTAGCACGCCCTTTTTATGGAGAAGCATGTTTGCAAGGTGCTAGTACTGGTTTGTCCCATATGTTGTGGAGACTGACTTTGCAAGTGCATTTTTTTCATTTTCCAAACACAGAAGTTCCTCCTGTAACTTCCCCTATTGAGAAAGGGTGAATGGCATGTCCAAAACAGGTGAAACTGATATAACATCATGCCATAGGCATTTAACTCCTTGATCTAAAATTGTCATAAATTTCAGGTGTTTCAGCTAGAATGTTTTAGGTTTTGTCAACCATTGTTCTATTGTAAATTGTTATGTTATATCGTGGTGTTTTACATATTATAGGGCCATTGTTTTCCTCATTCACCTCCTGCTCCTGCTCAATTCCCTGGAGATTATGGAATAGCCTAATTTATTTCCCGCATAACAGTGTTATCTGTTATAAGTGTTATCTCACTTAACAGTATTGATGATGTTGAATTTTGTCCTAAAGCAAAGGGTAGGCATTTCCCATCAGCACTTTGCAATACTGCTGAGACTAAGAAATGCTGGGAGTTGCAGTTCACCTGCACCCAGCGGACTGCACTTTGAGCAGCTGTGTTATCCAGGCAGTTTGGAACTAACTGCAAATAGTTCTTCCCTGGGCAACCAGCATCTCCTCTTGAATTTTCTTGTTGCAAGTAACATGAAGATGAGAAGGCATGCAGTTGTGTTTCCAGCTTTAAACTTTGGTGCAAAGTCACCCCGATTTTTTTTAATGCCACACAAAAGGGAAGAGCTGAAGTACTGGGGGAGACTGTCTTGACAGTGATTCTACCTGCTTCCACATCCTAATTTGGAAGCAACTGTTTGTGCTCCGAGGTCCCTGCAAATGTCAAACGACTTGGGATGTAGCCGTTTCCTCAGGGACCAAAAATAGAGGAAGCTATAATTTGTTGGACCCCTGTAGCTCTAAGAGCCCAGTCTTGCAGAGGGTTGCATGCAGGAATGTTAGATATGTCATGTTTTTAAAGCCTCTTTTAGGTAGAGGATCAAACCATAGTGGCAGCCCCTGCCCCTGACTTAGGATGCATCGGGAAAGCATTGAAGTCCCCGTCCTTTGACTTTTCTACTTTCTCTGTGTTAACCTGGAATGTCATTTGGCATCGCTGCCACTTTGTGTGCATGAGATACTCTACACTGCAAAAGACAAACGAACAAAAACAAGCTGGTAGGTATAATTAAGTCAATAGGAAGTGTTTAATATCCTTCCACAAGTCAATATTCGACAGGCACTTTTTGACAGCAATTACAGCTGTGAATATTTGAGATAATTCTCACTCAGCTTTGCACATTTGGATCCTGCATTCATAGTCTGGGATATTTTTATAGCAGAACCCTATTGGTGCTTCTCTACAGATTTACTTTGGTAGCTCTTTGTGATGCTGCTTGCATAGATATGCTTTACATCAAACCCTGGGACCTTCTAGAAACAGATGCATTTGATCTGAGATCATGTAGCATGAGAATTGCATCCAGGTGGTCCCTATTCAGCTATTCATGTGATTTCTGGAAGCAATAGGTTACATAAGAGCAGGTTTAGGCATGTCTCAATAAAGATAATATTTTTGCATGCTGCAAAGGTTAGTTTCTTTTTGTTTCTACTACAGTAAGAATACAGTGTTTTGCAACTTCTCGGGGGTGAGTTACCTTATATACCTGAGATAGTAAGAATGGCAGTAAAATCTATTTTGGTTCCAGGTGGTAACACAACAAAATGTAGAAAAGCCAAAGAGCATTGAAGCCACCAAAGAGGTACTCTCTGTGGCTGTGTCTTGGCATAGGTTAATTTAAGATTCTGAAGAAATGTTCAGAATGTGTTCCTACATTTAGTGACATGTTAACGGAGATAGAAATAAAAGTGTGTGTGTGTGTGTGTGTGTGTGTGTGTGTGTGTGTGTAAGCGTAGACTAGATACATCTGTCAATCCTACTGAATTTAGCTTGGCGAACTGTAGAGAGTTATATGCAAGTCAGCAAAAATTGTTTGCTTTTTGTTTCAAAAGTAAGATAGCACAAACAAACTAGCCCCTGTTTCATCAACATCTGCCATCTGAACACTTCATTTTGTGTTAATTTCATTCTGTTTTCCCATTTCTTTTCATGGGCTGTTTCCTCCCCCAAATGTAACCGGCCTTGCTATGGAACGACTTCATGTGCACAGAAGGTAAATGACTTTCTGAATAAGAGTAGCACTTCTTCAAAAAACTTACTTCAAGGACTGTTTTTAATGTTCAATTTTTTTTTACCAGTTTGGCCATCGACTTACACGTCGAGTGCTGAGCAGGTTCTCCTACATTTAATAACTCTGAAATGGTAGCCTAGAGGTTCGCTGTTCTCCTCCTCGTTTACTTTCTGAAGTACAAAGTCACAAAATAAATTCAGTAGGCAAATAAAAAATATTGTAAAACAATACTGTTATGTATAAAGAATAGTCTCCAGCCAAACCAGGTATGCATTGACAATGTTTACTCATATCACCACCTTTAAATGTGTCCAAATGCAAGCCTCCATCCTGCTTTTCCTCCTTTTTCTCTAATCCTTCTCCACCTGGCAAAAAAGACTCTAAACAGGCATGGCCAAACTTTGCCCATGCCTACATTAGACTGTTTTAATCGTGCCCTTTTATGGCGAAGTACTTTCATTTCCACAGCAAGGAATGGCTGGACTTCCTGGGGTGGGTTGCACCTCCTCATTTTCTTGAGAGAGCATCCCTTTGCTCTCCGAGTGCAACCCCTGTATGCTGAGTTTCCATCCCCACCTCACACTTGTCTGCACTTTGTGGTGATATACTACATTTATATAACAGTAATCTCCCCAACCATTGGTAGTAAACCATAGATATTTGTATTACAGGGGGAGGAGAAAAGCTTTGCCTACTTTTCCCACATCATGAGCAAATTCATATGCCCCAAAGATAGAATCATAGAATCCTAGAGCTGGAAGAGACCTCGTGGGCCATCCAGTCCAACCCCATTCTGCCAAGAAGCCGGAAAATCACATTCAAAGCACCTCTGACAAATGGCCATCCAGCCTCTGTTTAAAAGCCTCCATAAAAGGAGCCTCCACACTCTGGGGCAGAGAGTTCCACTGCTGAACAGTGCTTTCAGTGAGGAAGTTTTTCCTAATGTTCAGGTGGAATCTCCTTTTGTATAGTTTGAAGCCATTGTTCCATTGCATCCTAGTCTCCAGGGCAGCAGAAAACAAACTTGCTCCCTCCTCCCTATGACTTCCCCTCACATCTTGATCCAAGGCCCTCATCATGTCCCCTCTCTGCCTTCTCTTTTGCAAGCTAAACATGCCCAGTTCTTTCAGCTGCTCCTCATAGGGCTTGTTCTCCAGACCCTTGATCATTTGAGTCGCCCTGCTCTGAACACAATCTGGCTTGTAAACATCTCCCTTCGATTGTGGTGACCAGAATTGGACACAGTGTGATTCCAGGTGTGGTCTGACCAAGGCAGAATAGAAGAGAGGGGGAGCATGACTTCCCTGGATCTAGACACTAGACTCCAGCATCTAATGATTGCTAATTGTAAGGCCACTCTGAGTCCCCCCTTAGAGGTGAGAAGGGCAGGATATAAATGCTCAAAATAAATAAATTTATGCAGTCTAAGATTCGTTTGGCTTTTTTTAGCTGCCTCATGACACTGTTGTCTCATGTTTAACTTGTCCGAGAGGACTCCATTATCATTTTTACATGTACTGCTGTCAAGGCAGGCATACCCCATTCTGTGTCTTTCTGGGGTTTTTTTTCTAAGCCAAATCTTCTGCTATAAGCGTGCTGATAGTCTCGATTGCCATTTTCTGACGCTTTCTGCTCTCCAATCTTGTTAGGGGAACATCCATACTGTAGAATTAATGCAGTTTGACGCCACTTTAACTGCCTAGGCTCCACACTATAGAATCTTGGGGATTGTAGTTTAGTGATGCACCTGAACTCTTTAGCCAAAAAGGCTGAAGAACTTGTAAAACTACAACACCGGGATTGTGTAGCCATTGAAGTTCTGTCAAACTGCATTAATTCCTCAATGTGGATGTACCACAAGATTATACAGGAATCATGCCTAGGCTATCTCCAGCAGAGTAGTGGTCATTGGCAAACATGGCCACCTTGCAACTCCCTTATGAATAGGTTTAAAAGCACTGGTCTGAAAATAGACCCACCGCCCACCACTAATACCGCACTCTTATTTTCCCTTTCTGTTTCCTCTACATTATCTGGTTTTCCCATTCATAACTGAATTTCTCATCTCATCTCTTGACTGCTGAGTTTTATTTGGGAGTCTTCCTGGTGTCAAAGCGCTTTGGAAATACCAAGCAATCATTGTCTACCAGACGGCTCCTGTCCATATTCAAAAAGCTCTTGAAATGTTCAGGTTTTGCTTATTTAGCAGAATAGCTCTGCAAGCAAAACACAGTTTGTTTTAGTAATGGAGTCTTTCTAGGTTTATCATTTTACTTTTAATTGTCAGTAGTAACATTGTTCCAGGTGCTTTAGTTACAGAAATATACAAACTGGAGAGCAACAGATTGTTGTTTCTCTACTATTCAAAATAGTATTCTGGTTTGTTTTTGTTTGTTTAACCTGTGTAATTTTTATCTAAATAATAAAGAGTCAGTGAGAGGCTTTCAGGGTCTGTTTGGATATTGGATTCTTCCTCATGAAACACTGGCGTCTGTGCGGCTGGTGGTCATGAATCATCTATGAGACGTGAATCTTCTGCAGTCTCCCTTCAGCATTCCTTTTGGATTTAGACAGGAGATGAGTTTCCTATAACTAGTAAAAGATGCAGGTAGGATTGTTACACTTCATAGCTTGGATTACCTTAGTGGTAGTCAAAGGAATTCTTGAAAAAAAAATGCTCCAGCAAACAAACGTTATTGAAGGTAGAAACATGTGGGTTTTTTAAAGCCTTACTTCCTGTTTGAAATGTAAAACATCTTGGGGATTTTATATCCAAGACTGAAAACGTGCTTCAGGGAAATTCCTATGCCTATTTTTATTTTATTACAGAGTTTCCTTCCACCCTCCAGACACAGTGGTATAGAAGGACATGGAAGAAAGGGTGTGGCTTGGGAGTTTTTGCCACAAGTTTCAGAAAACCCAAAGAACACAGTTGTACAGTGCAGTGACGTTTCCCATGGGTGGAGCCTACAGAGCATTATCTTTTCCTAATAACAGGCACAGAGAGGAGTTACGAACTGAGCTGTCAGCCCTCCTATGTCAACAATTGGAACCCCCGGTGGCGCAGTGGGTTAAACCCTTGTGCTGGCAGGACTGCTGACTGAAAGTTCAGTGGTTCAAATCCGGGGAGTGGGGTGAGCTCCCGCCTGTCAGTTCCAGCTTCCCATGTGGGGACATGAGAGAAGCCTTCCACAGGATGGTAAAACATCCAGGCATCCCCTGGGCAACATCCTTGCAGATGGCCAATTCTTTCACACCAGAAGCAACTTGCAGTTTCTCAAGTTGCTCCTGACACAAAAGAAAATGTCAACAGTCAAAACTACATGAGAATTACTTGTGCAGCAGGTGTATTTGCCAGTTCACTAAAACAGGGGAAATTGAAAACATCTTAATCTTCTTTAACATATGCAAATGTGTTCCCTATCGCATCCCCCTTGGTATAAACATCTGGAAAGGTTCCATTCCATGCATCTGGTGAAGTAGATTGAATAGCGTATCGTGCAAACTTTTTTCTCCATTAATCTCAGAGATGCTACAAGATTCCTTTGTATATTCAAATGTTTGTCTTGGCCTTTATCACACCAAGTCAGTTTGAAAGCTTGTTGACAGCCTCGCTGTGTCAGTTGTGATGAAGAGTACCAGAGTTTGCAACATTTTTTTCCAGTGATGATAGAGCAATGTTTGAGCACACAGATGGAGTTACGCCTGTTTCTCCCTTTAGTGGCACATCTCCTCTGGCCTGCCTGAATGCTATGCTGCACTCCAATTCAAGGAGCTGCGATGGCCTTTTTTACAAGCTGCCTGGACGCATCAGCCTGTTCACTCTCAAGGTAAGACCAGATTGCTCTTCTTTGGACCAGGATTGGATGAAGGTATAGCTGGCTGTTGAATATTAGATGAGCGTAGTATCTGGCACACGGCTGCATCTGGGGTCTAGAATTTCTTGTACTACAGCCTTTGTGCTGATAGACTCTGTATAGCGAATGTATCTGAACTTACCATTTGTCTTGCATGATAATCAGAGAATATAATGTAGTATATCTTTTCTTCAGAAGGCCTATCTTGACATGTTTGAGCACTTTGCATTTGTTGTTTTTCATATAAGCTAAACACCAAGACATTGGGGTTCCCCTGATTCTGTAATAGCCATGTGCTTTGGCTCACAAGGGGGTGAAAGCACTAGAATTCTGCTTGGTTCTTCTAGAAGGATGCGGTGCAATGGTCTCGCAGCCTGTCTGCCCCTGAAGGAGAAGAAGCAGACGATGCCGACAGCAGCGGTTCCAATGAAGCTGCCAGCACCGTAAGCGGCGACAATGATGGTAAGTGTCTCCCTGCCCAGATCTTCAGCTGCTTGTTTCTTTCATGGATGCTAATGGCATGGTTTTCCCTTCCCAGTATCTCTAGATGAAACTTCCTCAAATGCCTCCTGTTCCACGGAGACTCAGAGCAAGACTGGGCCTATCCTGCGGGAGAGCCATAGAGTAGCAGCACAGGTAGGCAGCCTGGCCAGGAGCAGGAGAACAGCATGGCATGTGAGGCTGGATCAGAAATGAGGCAGTGGCTTTCGCTCTCACTTTCACAACTATTTATTTTCTAAATAGTTCTGATGGTACTAGTGAAGGGTCAATTTTCGTTTGAATAAAAGAAGAAATTAAAACATTAATGGTGGCCTTAGCAGCGACCAGAGGAAATGAAGGGAACAGCTGTATCACTGTGTCTATAAAGTTGAGTCCTTAAGCAGAGTTTCGGGTAGACTTGGGGGCTCAAGGAAGTTTGATTGGGCAGAGATAAGCAGATTGGAATCACATTTATTCAGCTGACTGTGTAGCTCTTCACAGCAGGGAGCAAAATGTGGGAGTGAGGAACACAAGTCATTCCTGGAACTAACCAGAATTCTCCAAACTATATCAAGTAGCTTCCACAAAGGGGTCCATAAAAGCAGCAATCCTCCTGTTTGAATTATGATGATCACGTTAACAGTTGGAAAATATATTTGGCAACCTCTGTCCTTGAGGTTTTCAGCAAGAATTTGGATAGGCATATTCTTAGAAAACTGGTCCATGTGCTCTAAGCGGCACCAAGTTTTTCTCTATTTGATGTGAGGGATGAGGAATTACTGTTTTTCCCATTGTACCAGGAAACTGCAACATAATTATGCCAATTTCCTTTAATTCTTTCTTTCTTTCTTTCTTTCTTTCTTTCTTTCTTTCTTTCTTTCTTTCTTTCTTTCTTTCTTTCTTTCTTGGAAACTTTGAGAAGTATATTCCCTGTTGGGAACCAGCACTAATACAAGAAGTGCCTTTTTAAGCAGCACTGGTTGTCTTTACTGCTGAGCTGGCATCTGAGGTTGAGAATGAGTTTGCTAAGTGAAGGATGTTGAAGCCTTTTGCCAAGGAGCTAGGCTCTGTATTCTCATAGATTACATTGACATTGTCCTTCCAATGTTCTCATTCAGTCTTTTCTTAAATGCAGGCAAGCAAACAGAAGAAAAAGGCAGGCGTGATGCTTCCTCGTGTAGTTCTGACTCCTCTGAAAGTAAATGGTGCTCATATGGAAACTTCATCAGGTGAGCAAGACTCCTCTCCCGCTTTCTGTATTGACCGATCAGTGCACATTGCCTTTCCTGCCCTAGGCCTATCTAGTTCCAACTAGAGCAGCATCAATAGAAATTTCTTTGGTACTTACTAAGTCATTCAGTTCTCTTAAATACTTTGCTGTTCTGTTGTTGTTTTTAAATGTTGTGCTTTAACATAATGTGGCTTCTTGGAAAAGGTGTTTTAAAATAAAGTTACTCCCTTGTTCTTGGATCTTATCTTTGATGCCATGTAACACAGCTCTTGGCAAACAACAGCAAAAAATCAGCAAGTGGAACAAAGACCTGGTTTCTCCGGTCTTGTCTTGGGAAGTTTACTTCTTCAAATCCCCACTTAAACATATTTAATTCTAGGGAAAATTTTGAGCAGCTTGCTCTCTCTTTTATGTATTCTTGAAAGATTTACTGAGGGATATCGCTTGTAAATGCCACTGAGCTCTAAACTACCATATTTATTCAATTGTAAGATGCCATTAATTGTACAACACACCCTAATTTCAGTATCAGCAACAAAAATACATAAGATACACCAGTGATTCTAAGACGCACCCCATTTTAGAGATGTTTATACAGGGGGAAAGGTATGTTTTAGAATTGAAGAATTACAATATTGCCATCAAAGAATAAAGTGCTTTAATGCTCTCTCTCTCATACACACTCACTTACACATACACACTTTAAAATAGCTTTGCAGTGTGTGCTATTCCAGGAGTTTCCATTCTGAAATGACATGCCTCCCTCTCCCCAAAACAGAAATTACAGGAACTGCTATGTCACCCCAAATAACAGCTGCAATAGTGCTCTGGTTTTCTAGATTTCTAAAAGAACTAACCAAAAATCTGACAGATCAGTGTTTCATACCTCATTTAAACATGACAGAAAGGCAAGAAAAAACCCACTATAGGGAGGCAGGTATTATATAGCATTGTTATGGGGCAGAGGAAGAGAGGCCATAATGGGGTTTCCTTGGCAGACACTCTTGCCTGTTGCTCCCCTCCTCTGCAAAAGCCCAGCCTTTGGTTCTCAGAATAAGCTGCGCAAACTGAATATAATAACACCAGAATTTCAGCCAGCATCTCAGGCATACCATGTTTACTTTAGTTTACTTTACTTTAGAGATACTTTAGTTTGAAGAAGGAGAATGTGGGGAGCTTCTGGCAATGGTCCTGTGGGGTCTTCCTCATCCATTTGTGTTTCTTGCAGGGTTCCCAGGGAAACATGTTGTGGGAGAGAGCAGCAGTGGCAGTTCTTCGGCTCTTTGCAGCACTGCAGGGCGCAGCAGGACAGAAATTGCCCGGGACCCTCCTCAGCTCTTCCGAGGATTCAGGAAACCCTCAGGCGGCAAGTATCCATGGCACAAGGTCCCTCTTTGGACTTTCCCTCTTTCAGGAGGATGGCATTTATGGCCTTTATAAAGAGCACCCTGTTCTTAAGCTCTGTCCGATTTCTCTTCTCACAGGTCACAAGTGTTGATTTGTGCTATGCTGCCCCTTTGAAAACCTCCCAGTGGAGGAGCATCAGCCTTCCTCTCCTGACCTAGCGATCCTGCAAGACAGGAGAGGCTTTCAATCAGGCAAGGGAAAACCTTGGCCCTCCCGGTGTTTTGGACTTCAACTCCCACAATTCCTAACAGCTGGTAGGCTGTTAGGAATTGTGGCAGTTGAAGTCCAAAACACCAGGTGGGCCAAAGTTTGCCCATGCATGCTTTGGATGCATAGATTGAATAAACAGATTCATCTTTAGCTTATTTTAAGTTTTTGTAACTGTTAAGAGGTGAGGACTTTCTGTGCTGCCGGTTGCTCTTCTGTAAAGAGAGGAGTGGGGTAAATATAAAGTCAATAGTTTGATTTTCTCCCATAGTCCTGTAAGGAAATAGACTTCCATAATAGATTGTGTGCAGGGGAATGATAGAATGTCACACCATCACGTTCATTATCATTTTAATAGTGTTTAACCCTTTTCAGGCTGAAAGACCCCACAAAGTGTATTACAGGGTACCTTGGATCCAGCTGTGGACTAGATCCACACAGTCAATAAGGCTGAAGTTAGCCATAACTAATTCCAGTCTATAATGCATAATAGCAATTAAATCTGTAATTTGGAACAGATTATATTAAATCTCCAGAAGGCTAGCATAGAAGAGGCTACATGCCGTTGGAGGGGATCTCAAAGTTATAGGCTCATAGCAGAAACAGCCCTGTCTTAAGCTGTCATTAATAGACCAGAGAGCAGAACCTTGGAGCTAAGCTTAAAGCTTAAGCAGGCTCATGTGGATCCTGGCCAGTCCTTCAGGTCACTGACTCCCAAAGTATTCAAGGCAGAGATGCCAACCATTTTGGCTCCGAGGGCTACATCCAGTGCCAGTCAGGGGGCTCTGTGTGTGTGCATGGAGCTCAGCACCTCTTTGGGGATTACCAGTGGCACTTGAGCACATCTTTCCCTCCTGGGGCAGGCAAAGGAGCCTGGGTGTATCTGTAGTGATGTTGTTGGTGTTTAGGTGATGGTTGCTTTTCATAGGCTCCCGCATCTCATCTTTAGGCAGTTTGAAAGCAGAATTGGTCCCTCTCTGTGTCTGTTTGGCCTTTCTGTCACTGAGCTTTAGAAACCTTGTCAGATAGTTCTTAATGTGCTTATTTATTTATTTTGTGTCAAAAGCATTGCATAATAAAAGTTTAAAAGTGATGAAATAAAGGAATCACAAGCAGCTAAATAGTTTTAGACTAAAAGCGGACAACAGCGACTGCATTGTCTGTAGCTTTAAACAACTCCTCCTGCATACATGAGGCAGGACATTGTGGGCAAGCATACATATGCAAAGTTGTTTGTTCTGCTCCACAGTCACACAAGGTGGAGGATTCCTCCAGGTAGTGCCATCTTGCCAGGTTGTTTTTTGATCTGCCCACTCCACTTCTGAGTCTGTTTAGGGACTTCCAAGTTGCCAATTCTTGGTTTGCCCCTGGAGGAAGGAAGACCCTCATGGGGGGCCATCCAGTTGGGATTGCCTGGTTTAGCTGCCCAGAGGGATACTCTTGCTGTTGCTGGAGGAACATCAAGAGGAGTGGTTCTCATGAAACCTTTCTTGATTTGAGTCTAGTGGGAAGAAGCTGATAGTCATGCAGTGGATGGCTTTCGCAGTGTTCAACCTTATTTCTCTCACCTTATTTCTCTCGGGGGGGCGGGGGGGAATGCCAGCTAACTTGTAGAATTTATCAACAGGTGTAGGTTTAGGCACTCGTGATTATTCTGCATGTTTTGTTCAGTGCTATGTCCACCTGCTTTGCATGGGCAGACTTGTGCTAGACAGGATAGGCGCACTCTGCAGTTGAGTACGGGCCACACTGAGCTTTAGAAACCTTGTCAGATAGTCCTTTCTGTGCTGCAGCCCTGTGAAATGGAAAAGGGTGTGTATGTGTCTTTGAATGCTGTTGGCACCTTGTTTCTGGTTTTATGGGATTCTTTGATCATTCCAGGACAAATGAAGAGGAACAGGGGGGACGATATCGACTTTGAGACGCCTGGCTCCATTCTCGTCAACACCAACCTCCGAGCGCTGATTAACTGCAGGACCTTCAACGCGCTGCCCCTCCACTTCCAGCAGCAGCTCCTCCTCCTCCTCCCTGAAGTGGACAGACAGGTATGGATGCCCACAAGCCCATTCTTCATTTCCAAACCAGAGCCAGTGTGCACACTTTGTTTTTTACTGACTATGGTTTGTTTCCTTTCAGCCTGGGACAGATGGACTGATGCGGCTGAGTGGAAGTGCCTTGAACAATGAGTTCTTTGCACTTGCTGCTCAGAGCTGGAGAGAGAGGCTGGCTGATGGTAGGTGCAACACTTCTTGGTGGGGCTTTTGGTGTGTGTGTGTGATGTACCTGCAGTACTGTAGCAGACTCTCTTGCAATCTGTTTTGCCTCCTCTTGAATTTTAAGGGACTTTATTGTCATAATCTATCTCAGGTGTGGACAAAACTTTGGCCCTCCCTCCAGGTGTTCTACCAGCTGTTAGGAATTGTGAAAGTTGAAATCCAAAACACCTGGAGGGAGGGCCAAAGTTTGCCCACGCCTGATCTGTCTGTAATCAGCCAGAGAGTATTCTTTTAGGTCAAACAAAACTAGATTTGCATTGTATATCCATGTCTGGTAAATCATTCAGCTCCATTACCTATTGCTTAGCTGTGCTCATGTATTCAGTTTCCATAATTTTACCATGGTTTCATTCTGTCTTAGCAGCATGACTTCTTTCCCCTGAAGTAGACAGTCAGTCAGAGCAACCAAGGATTCCTCAGTACCATACCTTTTCCAAAATCCAGATTGGAATGGGTCCAAAAAAGCCTCAAAGCATAGTTCACAGGTGGCCCACATTCATGTTTGATTCTAGGATCCTCTAACTTCCAAAAAGAGCCTCAAAAACATGATTTGTTGCACCTGGCAACGTGCAGCCTTGCTTCAGTATTTTTGCAGGGAAGGAGTTTAAAACTAGAAGTGAACATCTGATTTTAAAGAAGCATTACTAAGATTTGGTTACTGGTGCCACTGAAATTGTCCACCTCTGCATTAGTCAGTGGGCTTGGTATTTTTCTTGGATTGGATCTGTGAGTTAGTATATAGCACGCAGCCCTTTTGATCACAGATTCTCTTGTGCCTTTGCAGTGGTCTGCATGTTTCCTTGTTGTTTCACCTTTTGATCCACAGATATTAGTATCTTGTGATAGTTTTCAATAAAGTTATTGTTAGCCACCTTGAGTGCAATATATATATATATATATATATATATTAGTGGGAGATTTGGCTAAAAGAAAATTCTTGTGACTGTGGTTTAGTGCAGAGCTTTCTAAACTGTGTGTTGCAACACGTTAGTCAGTGTGTCCGTTGCATATGTGCGTTGCACAAACAAAACCTCTCAGTTTATGTGAAAGAAGCAATGCATCATATATTTTTAAAATTAAAATTAAAGATTTTCATGAGATATGTTGTGTTCCTATACAAATCTTCACTGCAGCTTAAGTATGTGTCTGTATTGCTTTTAAGGGGTTTTGGTTTAACCTCCAGTTTGTCAGTAACACTGAATTGCTGTGTCACAAAATGATGCATGTCTAAATAGCATGTTGCTAATATGCAATGTTTAGAAAGCTCTGGTTTATTATCTGACTTGGGAAAGCCAAGGAGAAAGAGTCACTGTAATGTTCTTTTTTCAGGTAATTATTATACTCCAGCTTGGCACTATCTGTTGCAAAGGATTCTCCAAGCTAAGCCCCTGCCTGACTTTGCTCCTAATTCTCTTCTGCAGTTATACTTCACAGTCACTGGGCAATAGGTTGCCATGGGTCAGTTCTCTTCTGGGGAAGCTGATCAGTATATACCTGTCCTTCTGCAAACCTTTATGAATCTCAGGGGCACAGATTCAAAACAGCTGCTCTGGGGGCTTGCGTATATATTTTCTTTTTAAAGTAAATGAGCTTAAAAAGTAATATTCATTGTAAATAGAATGGAAGAGTGTAGGTAAAATGCAAAGCCTACTTTTTAAAAAAAGAACAGAAATCCTTGGGCATCAAAAGGCCTGTTGAGATCCTCCTGACACTGGACGGAACCTGGCAATTCAGATGTCTGTCCTATTCCATGCATGCCCTTTATATGAATCCCATTGAGTCAGGGCTCTTAACACCAGCTTCCTCCTGTATTTGGAAGGCTTCAGGTTGTTGGTTCCTTTACAGGGGAGTTCACTCATGAAATGCAGGTTCGCATAAGACAGGAAATGGAGAAGGAGAAGAAAACAGAACAGTGGAAGGAGAAGTTCTTTGAGGACTACTATGGGCAAAAGTAAGTCCGCCTGCCTATTAAGTAGCATCTCATGTGTTTTCAGTAATCTAACCTTAGGGGGCTGTGGGGTTTAACTCCCCTTAAGAAGACTCAGCCCCCTTTGTACCGCCATGTTTTAACTTCTTTTTAAAAACAAAATAGCCTTCAAGCACCTTATTTATTGTGAGGAAAGGGCTGGTGTCGTTTGAAGCAAACCTGCTTTCTGCTCTGATATTTTGATCAATTAGTGTTAAAGGGAATGATATGATTTGGCAAGCATTTACCACCTACTTTAGTTTTTAAAAATCTCTTTGGAAATGTATAAACGTTCTGAAACTTTCATCCAGCTCAGTGTACCCTGCAAATGCAAGTAAAATGTTCTAGCTTATGGCCCAGGCTTTCCGCAGTTGTCAGGTGGGAGCGATGGGGTCTACTTCATTTTCTCTTGCGTGAGCCAGAGGAAGAGCAATAAGGGCTCTGTCTGTACTTTCCTACCTTCCTTATTTCTTTGTTTCCTGCCATTCTTCTGGCACGAGGATTGTGCTTATAAAGCTTCTGGGAAGGTTATAACGGTCAGCAAACAAGGGAGCAATGCTGAGCAATCAGCCTCCATATTTGCTGGAATGAGGGACATGGGTCCCTTGTGAAACTGAAAAGCGGCAACCTGGCTATAGCTCTTTGGACCAGCTGAAGCTAGTCAGTTCTGGTCTAGGCTATTTGGCTGACTGCATCCCCTTATACTAGGGCTTCCCAACCTTTTTTTGATCAGGAACCACTTTGCCAGGGACCACTCTCCAACTTTAGTACCAAAAGGGTTATAAATCAGTTTTTGGTCAACTTTAGATTTGGTTTGGTGGAAGTTAAAGTCCAAAACACCTGGAGGGAGGGCCAAGGTTTGCCCATGCCTGCTATAGAACAAATTGCTTTTGCCAACTGACTCAGAAAGGATGTCAGTCAGCAGCCAGGCCTTGGTCCATCTAGTTCTGTTCTTGGTAAGTCATTGTTGCTATCATAAGAATGAGGGCTTCCTGTTTGCTAACCGTATTGCATTGTTAACCAACAGGCTGGGCTTGACCAGAGAGGACCCTCAGCCTCAAAACTCTGTACCCAATGAGGTGGAAAAGAAGAGCGCCCCAGCTCCTGAGGAAGCAGAGCCCGTCCGGGTGCAGCGTGGCCCTGTCACCCGCCAGCGCGATGGGCATTTCAAGAAGCGCCCCTTGCGATGCCGTTCACGGAGGAATCTGTACAAGCTGCAAGAGCCCAAGCAAGCCAAAGAGGCCTCCGAGGCATTGCCGCCCGTGGAGCCTGAGCCCACTGATAGCAGTAGAGATACCAAGCCAGAGGTGGACCCGCCTGAGAAGAGGCAAGTGTCTCCGGAGAGGGAGAGTGCACCCGAGGCAACCAGGGTTCCAAGCAAAGCAGAAAATCTGGTGGCGGTGGCAGCACCACCAGCAACGGCGGCAGCTGCCACAGCGGAGCGAATCCCCATCCTGCCCCAAGAGGCCCAAGAGCAGGAGTCCAAGGAGCAGAAGAGGAAGTGCTTTGAGCAGGCGGCCTCTCCCTCCTTCCCCGAGAAGAAGCCCCGGCTTGAAGACCGTCAGTCCTTTCGTAACACAATTGAAAGTGTTCACCCAGAAAAGCCACAGCCCACCAAAGAGGAACCCAAAGTCCCACCCATCCGGGTAAGGGAGAGGCTGGCTCCTAGTCTTGTGCATTTGTATAGAGTCACTATCTGTTCCTCTTTGTTTTATTCGGAAGGCCCCATTTTTGTCTTTGAGCACCTCTCCCAAAAATGGGTGCCTTTCCAAATGAGTTTTTTCGTCCCAGGTCCGACAAAACAAATATTTTCGTTCCATTGGCGGCGAAACCCCAGGGCCTGCAGCTGAGCGCCAAAAATTATTTATTTATTTATTTTCAGCATTAAATCAGCCTACCAAAACATTACCGTTCCCACTTTACTTTCGTTTCACTGATATTTCTGTACCAGAGGGGGGTGTACCATTTCATGTCTTCTGAATGAACAAAATGGTACGAAAACACAAATTAAATGGATAAGATTGTAACCGGGCCCATGACTACTGGTCCCATGCCGCTGCCCCCTTAATGCATGGCTAGGGGGCTTCCCAGTGTGGCCTGAGGAAGGGACCAGTTAGCTGCATTCAGTCCAGATTAAAGGAGAAGTTGTGGAGTGGAGTGTGGGTGCTTGTGTTATATTAGGGCCTGGCACCTTTGGACTCTGTAGAGGTAGAGGAATATTTTCTTTCAGCATTCCACACTCCAGAGGCATTTCCCATGTCTCTTCTTGGAGTTATTAAAGGAAATAAAATGCAGTACATTAAGGAAAAACAGCCATCCCCTCCTCTCATCGTAATTTAGTGGTTATTGTTTGCTGAGGAAGGGACCAGCAATGTTTGGAGTTTTCCTAAAGCTAGACTTGATTGAGGAAGGCGTGATTGTAATATGTGTTGTCCAAGGCATTCATATCCAGAATCACTGAGTTGCTGTGAGTTTTCTGGGCTGTATGGCCATATTCCAGAAACATTCTCTCCTGATGTTTCGCCCACATCTATAGCATCTATGGTAGGCATACACCTCACAATCCTCAGAGGTTGTGGGGTATATTGGAAACTAGGTCAGTGAGGTATATATATCTGCAAAATAATGTCCAGGATGGGAGAAAGAACTCTTGTTTGTTGGAGGCAAGTATGAATGTTGCAATTAATCACCTTGATTAGCATTGAAAAGCCTCGCAGCTTCAAAGCCTGGCTGATTCTTGCCTGAGTGGAATCCTTTGTTGGAAGGTGTTAGCTGGTCTTCCAGCAAAAAGGGGAAACAATGAAAATGAGCAAAATCTGGCTACCAGTATTAAAAAAAACCTCTAAAATAAGAACAGTAAATAAAGAACAGCACTCTGAAAACAGGGGAATTGCAGATAGGAAACAATCAGGGCCAGGATTCCCCCAGGCAGGAAGCAGCCAGGCTTTGAAGCTGCAAGGCTATTCAGTGCTATTAAGGGTGATTAATTGCAACATTCACACTTGCCTCCAACAGACAAGAGTTCTTTCTCCCACCTGGACCTTCTACAGATATATAAACCTCACTGGCCTAGTTTCCAGTATACCTGATAACCTCTGAGAATGCCTGCCATAGATTTGGGTAAAACACCAGGAGAGAATACTTCTGGAACATGGCCATACAGCCTGGAAAACTCAGAGCAACCCATGATAGCAGTGTTCCTGTTCCCTGGTCAGTTTTAAAAACACGTCATAGTTTTATTTATTTACCATATGTAAAGCATATTAGTTCTGATGCAGAGATCTGAAGGGACCTGTTGCTCCACAGGCCCTCAGCATCTTATGTGGGACTGTTCTTTAATTGTTCTCGTTTGTTTCTTTTTCAGATTCAACTTTCCCGTATCAAACCACCCTGGGTGGTTAAAGGTCAGCCAGCCTACCAGATATGTCCTCGGATTATCCCCAATCCAGAGCCCTCCGGCCAGGACCGAAGTGGGCCCCCAGCCACTGCTGACTTTAAGGCCTGTGCTCTGCAAGGCCGTCTCCAGCGAGAGGCTGCTGCTCCTCCCGCCGCCCCTGCCGCCGCCACTGCCATTGGGGGCGGGGGTGGGCCGGGAGGGGGCCAGCGGGGCACAGACGAAGGCGGGGGCGGCGGGGGCGACAGTGGTGGTGGTCACAACAGCCGCCGCCGTCGCCGCCGGAGGAGGGTCCGGCAGACCGGCCGCCGCCCTGGGCGCTGGCGGCCGAAGAGAACTCGTGGGAAGTGTGTGCCCGATCTACAGCGAGCACAGTTACTGCCGCCTTCCCAGCTAGAAGGGCAGCCTGCCTTTGAGCCGGCCAAGCCGAGTTCCCCTACCTGCGAGGGCGAGGCCTCGTTTGCTGCAGTTGAAGGCGAGCGAGTGTTCAGAGTGGCTGCAGACCTTACGTCGCTTGGCTGTGAAGATGCTGCCCAACTTTCAGAAGCATCCATGGGCAGCCCCTTTGATGGCACCAGGACCGAGCCAACCCTTGACTGCTCTCTGAGGAAAGTGCCAGCAGGCAGATCGGAGCCTCTGGAGGAAATCAGTAGTGGGCAGGCCCTTGGTGCTGTTTTGCAGGCAGAAAGAGAGCTACCTTCAAACAATCAGATGAGCCATTCTTGGCAGGAGGACTCTCCTGTCAATCTCCTTGGAGACACAAATGTTGTAGAAGAGGAGGATGGTGCTACGCCTGTAACTCTGAACTGCAACACCTCTACTGTGAAGGGAACCTCCCACATCTCCAGTTATGCCACAGGTTTGGCCTTGGAGAGCAGCGAAGAAAAAACATTGGAGGCATTCGGCTCCTGCAGGCAGGAACATTTCTCCCTTCCAGAGAACACTAGCACTCCTGGAGCAGAAGATTTGGCCCAACCGTTCCACATATCCCAGTGGCACAGCAGAGAAAGGCCAAGTGAGCCACCCAGCTGTGACACAGGCGAAGCTCCTTTATGGAAGCCCAAAGCGCACACTGAAGATTCAGATCCACCGCAGGAAAGGTTTGCCCTCAAGAGCTGCCTTCTCACTTGGGAGGCATCACTAGAGACAAGAACAGAGACAGATGATCAGCCGGCAGAAGCAGTGGTGGGCACAAACCCCTTCCTCAGTGATGAGGAAACCAGGAGTGGGCTCAGTGAGACAACAGAGACAGCATCCGACCTGGAAGCTGAGTTGACAGATGACAATGCAGATGATGCGGCAGAGGACAGGGCTGCTCCTGGCAGGGGCCACCTGGTGCTCAAATCTGAATGTTCTATGAAAACTGAGACTTCTACGCACATTGATAACTTGCCTTCTCAAGTGGGAACCACACGCATCTGCTTGCCACAAGGCTGGAAACCACAGCCTTCTCTTCCCCAGGAAGACCACCAACCAAGTGTCTGTCTTGATTTGAAGAAGCCAGAAAAGACATTGCGGGCGGCCTCCAGGCCTCTGTCCATAGAAGCCAGCAACCCTCTGGTGGTCCAGTTGCTCAGGGGGAGCCTCCCTCTGCAGGCGGTTCTTCCTGGCTCTTGCAGCATCAGCCGGGGGGCAAAGCCTGTGTCCTCTCCAGACAAGCTCTCGGCAGTGGGGAACAAGAGCAGCAACCGCCATTCCCGAAATACCTCTCGGGACAAAGGTGTGGATGCGAACGGCAGAGTCAGAAACGGATATGATATGTATAATTGTTTGAGGGACTCTTCCACGAAGCAGTCCTCTCCCGTCCCTATACATTTGAAGAAAGAGCCAAAGGGCTTGGAGGAAGAAACCTCAGAGTTGAACCCCAATTCCCAATCTGTCAGAGCTGTGCGTGTTCCCTGGAAGCCTGATGACGACGCCTTGGACCTCCGAAAGGGAACCCTTTCTTCTGGTGCTTCAAAGGAGCCCAAAGGCTCCCCTACTGATCTTTCTGGCAGAAACCCAGAAGAAATGAAGGCAGCTCCTGCCACCCCACTCTCTTCCTGTGTGACTTCTTTGGGTCCTGCACAGCCAAGTGGTGATTCTGTTTCCAAGAGCCAGGGAACAGGCGGTAAGAAGGTTTTTGGCCCTGGCTTCCCTTGTGGCGCTGCTCCAAGAGCCCAGCATCCCCAAATGCGGGAGGCCTTCCCCATGCTGAGCATGCTGTCGCACAGCAAGTCGGTGTCTGCACCGGCCAAGAATGCTGTGCCGGAAGATAGCGTAGTGCTGGCGCGGGAGGATTGGCCCACCAAGCCACGTCTTCGTGCGGCCGGCAGCGGAGGAGTGGAGAACAAGCGAGTCCCGCCAGGTCCCGGTCCTGCCAAGCGGAACGGCGAAAAGAGGAAAGAGACTGAACTGATGATGGAGCAGCTGCAGGCTCTTCCCCTGGCGCGGGACTTGTCCTTCTTCCGGTTGCCCAGGGAGCCTGGCAAGGGCCTCGCTCAGCCCTTGGAGCCCTCCTCCATCCCTTCGCAACTCAACATCAAGCAGTCCTTTTATGGGAAGCTGTCGAAGCTGCAGCTGAACGCCCCCAGCCTCAGCTACACCTCTGCCGCCCCCGTGTTCCCCAGGAGTCTTATGGGGAGCATGACAGCACTGGGCCCCAAAGCCAACTTCGCCGCTTCCCGCTCGGCGCAGATGTTTGTCGACGGCAGCCGCGTGGAAGAGATTTCCCTCAAGTGTTCGTGCAGCCTGAAAGCCATGATCATGTGCAAGGGCTGCGGGGCGTTCTGCCACGACGACTGCATCGGCCCCTCCAAGCTGTGTGTGCTGTGCCTTGTGGTAAGATGATGAATTTGCCGCCCCGGGAGTAGGAAAGCTGTATATTTAAAGAGTGTCGGCTTTGGAAACAAGCAAACCTTGAACTTGTACACAAAATTATCATTCTGGTCATAATAGAGGGAAAGTTTTCACGATGTATGTTTTGGTCTTTGGGCTGGAGTTGGATGTGGGGACAGTCTGATGTTTGAGGAAACTGGAATGTTTTGCCGGTTTGAATAGCTTCCTGGGGTGGGGGGCACCTTGTTCCACAAATGGAGCCTTTTGGAAAGGCAGGGAGGGCTTTCCTGGAAAAGAGCAAGCCCTGTCTCCGTTGAAAGGCTGACTTGCAGAATTCTGTCTTCCGTTCCCCCTTCCTGCCGTCTCCTTCACCTGACCACCTCTGGGTCTGGACAGTTTTGTGAAACTTCGGTTGAAGGAGCGCAGGAGGAATGGCTGTGGATTTCGGCCCAGGAAAGGGGTGGCCGCAGGAAAGGCGTGTGCCTCGCTTGCCCTGGCATCTGTGGGGCAGGGGCATACAGCCCGCTTTCCGTGAGTATCGAGGCCGCATATGACTTCTTAATTTCTAAGCAGTGTCATTTTTTAAAAGAAGTAAAAGGTATATATAAATATATAAATATTATATATATATATAATTTTAATTTTTTTGTTTTCTTGGGTGTAAAAAAGTGAAATGTTTGGCTCCTATATATGTACCCTTCTATGCATCTGTTTGATCATGTATTTATATGTTGTACACAGTACTGGCCAATTCTGTAAATCGATGTTATGTACATATACAGGTTTGGTTTTTTTTGGTTTTTGTTTCTTTTCTTTTTTTTAAGTCCTTTATTTTTCAGGCAGAAACAGTATTGCATTAAAAGTGGTGTTGGTTACTACTCGCTCCCCATAGTAAGAGCTGCTGTGTTTTGTCCCGCCTCTCGCGTTCCTGCTTCACGGTGGGAGGGGATGAGCGCCTGCTTCCAAGGAAGGTCTTGCCTGGACCTTGTGATTCTGGCTTTTGTCCCACTTGAAAAGCAATCCTACCCCAAATGCTGCGTTGCATCCCTCGCTGTGGGTGAGTAGGGGGCTCTTGTAAGTTTATTTTTCCGAGGAGGAAGCAAGGTCTGTGTTAAAAGCAGATGGATAGCCAAGGCCTCTGTGTTTTCTCTGCCCCTTCCTTTCGACCCCACCTACCTCTTTTCCTCTGCAGGCTAAACCTCCCTGCTCGAGTGCTATAAGTGTTGTTTTTCAATAAGAAAACCTGGTTTTCATCTCGGAAGCAGTGTGTATTCTTAATCAGTGGCAGCTTTTTTTGTAGGAAACATGGAAAAGAGAGGGAGAGTATGGCAAAATGCATTGCGCTTATTAGAGGCAACGAAGGTCTGAAAGGTGCTTACCAAAGATGGGGGGCCACACAGTCGGGTCCCCCTCGCTCTGCATCCTCCAGGGCCTCTGTTGTGTACAGACTGATGATTCCGGTCTGGCGTTTGGGGGGAGCGGGAGATTTAGGGGAGTCCTTTCTGATGACCCCTGATATTGTATGTCCCTTGTGGTATTGGAAAAAAAATAAAAAAAAGATTTTGAAAAGCGGAGCATGTGCTTATTACGGTCTTGCCTCTGCGACTGCCTCAGCGGGAGAGGATGAGGTTTGGTTTTGCACCCGGAGCCACTGCGAAATGCATTTCCTTGGAGATGCTGTGGGAAGCCATCCATTGAGGCATTTGTGAAATCCGGAGTAAGAAGGCCCTTCAGTGGAAGGGGATGCTTCTTCC
This sequence comes from Anolis carolinensis, assembly GCF_035594765.1. Lineage (NCBI taxonomy): Eukaryota > Metazoa > Chordata > Lepidosauria > Squamata > Anolidae > Anolis > Anolis carolinensis. Next base: position 250,191,220 of record NC_085844.1, read on the forward strand.
CAAGATCCACATCATGACATATTGAGGGCTATGGAATCGGTTTATATATAGAGTGGGGAAAGACCAAGGGCCATTCAGTCTAACCCCCTTCTGCCAGGCAAGAAGACATGGTCCAAGCCCTCCATCTCCACTGCCAAACACCTGTTACTGTTGGAAATGTCTTCCTAACATAATTCTCTTGTCTTCCTATTTGAAACCATTGCTCAGTGTTGTAGTCTCTGGAGCAGCAGAGAACAAGCTTGCCTAGGTATAGGTTTTACCCTCACATTAAGTCTAGTCATGTGTGTGATTCTGGGGGTTGGTGCCCCTCTTCATTTCTAAGTCGAAGATCTGTCTTTGTTCATAGACACCTCCTAGGTCATGTGGCCAGCATGATGCATGGAGCGGTTACCTTCCCGCTGAAGTAGTACCTATTGATCTACTCACATTTGCATGTTTTCAAACTGCTAGGTTGGAAGAAGCTGGGCCTAACAGCAGGAGCTCACCCCACTCCCTGGATTCAAACCAAACCACCGACCTTTAAGGACCGCAAGTTCAGCAGCTCCGCGGTTTAACCTGCTGCACCTTCCAAATATTTAAACCTAGCTTTCATCCCACTCTTCTCTCAGCTCCTTAAGCTGCTACTTTATAGGCTTGGCTTCCAGACCTTTTGACTGTTTTTGGTCTTTTTCCACATTGTCCATAACTTTCTTGCTTTGTGGTGCCCAGAACGGTACACACATTCTATAAAACCTGAAACCTGACCAAAGTAGATAAGAGTGGGACTTAGAACTTCCCTCTGTCTGGAGACTTTGCTCCTATTGATGCAGCTTAGAATCATATTAGCATTTTTAGCTGCCACATCATACTGTTAATTCACGTTCAGTTTGTGGTCTACCAAGAACCCGAGAGACCATGAAGAGGTGCTGGTAAGCCAGGTGTACCCATCCTATACCTGTGCTATTAAATTTTTAAATTTCTTTGCCTAAGTGTAGAAGATAATGTTTAAAGTGTTGCGGCTCACAGAAGTGGTTAAAGCATCGGAGCTGGGAGCGTGGCAGTGGCACCTTCCTGAGAGTGCCCAGAGCCTTTGATTGCTTCAGTTGCTCTGCTTTCCACAGGTCTGGCGCATGAAGTGCTCTGGAACAGCCATGGGCCTTCAGCGCCATGCTTTGGATCTATGGGAGCAGAGAGATGCCGCGGGCAGCCAGGCCGGAAGGGGTGAGATGCATTCTGTTTGTTATACAGTGTTTATTAAGTAGATTCAGTCTTATAATATGATATACAGACTCCAAAAAAAATTCCACATACTTATGAAATCAGTGCATTTAGCAAGTAATACCATGGATGGAAAAGAACCGCTTGATTTAAACAGCTCGTTGGTCTTTTTCATTTTTGTTTTTTAAAGTGAGTGGGACAAAGGAGGTTGGCCTGTGCTACTCATTTCACAAACAGAAACAGAATTTTAAAGTTGCATCACGTAGAACAAACACACGCTCTAAGAATTTAAAATATTAAGCCACATTTACTTGGAAAAAAGATCCACTGTATAGAACACAAAAAAAGTATTTTTTTTTCTCCATAGCACATGGAGGAGGAAGTGCCCATCTGCTTAGAAGAGCCACGTAAATTGCATAGGTGCCTGTCAGGAAAAGTCTTCAAAAGAGAATTCGACTGATTTCAGCAAAATGTTACTTTTCAAGTTGGTCTCAGTGCCATTCGGCGTCTAGGGCCGCATCTCTAGGAAAATGCAGGTGTCTTGTTTAAAGCGCTGGGCTTTTGAAGCCCCTTGAAACTGCCCCTCTCCCTGCATCTTCCCCCCCTTGGTCCCACTTCATGGCCTGCCTTCGTGGTGCTAAAAGGAGAAGAGCGGATGCATGGAATTGGAGCATCCTGTGATTTGACTGAGGAGTGAAACCCTACCTGTTTGCCTTCACTGGACCTCTTTGGGTCCGAGAGACCGATAACAGAACTCGCCACAAGGAAAACAAGGGGAATCTCAGTGTGCACACCCCCTTTTTTCACCCTGGGTCTGGGTGCATGCACCCACCATGTTATTTTTTGGGGTGCCGAAATGGGTGGGATCTGGAATAAGGGAGTCGCGTGGCTTTTGCTAAGCAGATAAAAACGCCGGCGAGGCTTTTTGCCTTCCTCGCCCAAAGAAGCAGGTCTCCTTGCAGAACACAGAACGGAGGGGTTTACTGGGAGGTTTTCTGTACATGTAAACAGGTACACTTTCACTGAGTCCAAAGTCAGGAGCAAAAAAGTACAAAGGTTCACATTGGTCTTAGGTACAATACAGGCGAAGAAACGTTTTTGAGCCGTGGCGGCTCTTTGAAACAACAACCAAACAAAACGCTCTAAAAAGCACCACTAAATTATATATAGATAGATAGATAAAGATATAAAAAAATCAGACCACGGACAGATTGTAGTTGGTAATCTCGGTGAAATCGCTAGGCTACCTTGTAAAAAGTTTTACAAAAAAGTTTTACAAATCAAAACTTCTTCTTTTAAATATTTTAAACCCTCTGAGTTCAAAGCAGCATTTTCTTGAGTATGAACTGGCGCAGACTGTTAGCGGCCACCCGCAAAGGAGGGGGAAGTGGCCCCTGGGGTTGGGGTGCGGACTGGACGAGAAGGGAATTGTTTCCGCCAGGAGTCCAGAGAAAGCCCTTCCAGGACCAAGGCGCTGCTGCTGGGTAGAAAACACTGGGAGAGAAAGAGCAGGGCGGGGAAGTGATCACAGCGCAGGGTTTTATTCCTCCCCTTCACCAGTTTGCATTAAAGGCTTCGACCTTTTCAACACAGAATTGCAAGCGGGAACCTGTGGGATGCGATTCCTGCTTTTAAGACGTTCAACCTGAAAAGATAACCAGTTTGCAAGGCTATGTTGAAAAGGGCCAGGGTCCCTGTTGAAAAAGGGCCAGTAAATGGCCACAGAAATGGCTTCTTTGGCCGAGATACGGAGTATTTAGATCCCAGATCTGGGACTTGTCAGGAATCCACAAAGGCCAAGTGTTGGGTTGCAAGCCCCATGGACTTTTCCCTCTCTTTTTGCCCGTGCCGGCCCCTATCGTGTCCTGCCAGGGTTTTAAACCCTCAAAGCAGCCGCCTGCAAGCTTAGCCAAGCCTCAGTGTGGTCTCCTACTTGATCCAGAGGCCTTTAACAGAATAGTCGGTGCCCCTTCACCACTGGCACACCCCATCCCCGTCCCCCCAAATGTCATGGCTATGTCTTCCTGGTGGTGTCTCTAGCAAAGGATGAGGATTTTTCAGGACGGCGATTGTCTCTGCCGCTCTTCTAAATGCTACGTTTTCCACAAAGGGCTTGTGGCAAGGTGATTTTAGAAACAAAACAAAAATTGTAACAGGGCTGTTCCTCGCTGGCCCCTTACCCAACCATAAATATTTACATGGAAATCAAATTTGGAAGGAAGAACAGCAGGCATGGTTGCACCCCAGGCAGGGGGGAAATTCAAGTTGGAAAGGGGATGGATGCATGCTGGAAGGCTAGATCCAGCAGACCCCTTGAAATTGCAGTCATTTCCCAATAAAGAAACAACAAAATAGATGAATGAGAACAGCAGGCGCTCTCTTGCAGAGCAGCCAAGGTTTACGGGCAGCAGCTATGGCTAGAAACCTCATGAGAGTATTGGCCACCATTGGTTCCTGAGAGGTTCTTGGGTGTAAACGGTGGCTTAAGACTGACAGCCGGACCCCACAGGCGTGGATATGGAAGGATAACCCATTCCACAAAACGAAAGCGGCTGGGATGGCCGCAGAAGTGGAACGCTAGCTTGGTGGAACAAGGCAAAGGGGGCCTTGAAGATGGGAGGCTGCCAAGAAGGGAAGCATCTCAACAATGCTGCTCTTTCGCAGTCCTTTCCCTGGGGAAAAGTGTGGTGCTTAATGGGGCGGATACGGGGAAGTCAAAAATAAGCCAGCGAGTAGTGGAAGGGGGTTTAGAGAATCCGCCTCGACTCCGGCTGGAGAGTTTCCCGTTGCCGCTGCTGACCACCAAGGAGGCCGCACGGCGTATTGGCTCTAGCAGTCCGCTCTCCTCCGTTCCTGATTTTAGTAGCATGGCTCAATATTGCACTGAGCAAAACAAGTGCATGGCAAGGATTACAGGGAGGACACAGGATCGTTTGGAGAGGGGGGAAAAGTGGCTCGGCCTCTTTCCAGACACCTTGCCGGGCTGCAAAGGGCCCTTTAAGGGGAACACAAACAAACAAAGCAAACAACCTTGCAGAAACAACAAGAACAGGAAAGACTGGGTTTGCCTCCTTCGGAGACTCTTCTTCCAAGGGGGGAAGAGAGCGTGTGGCTTCCTCCCGAAAAACGGGGAAGAAGAACTAGAAGCAGCAGCAGCTCAGGCCGCCAACAGAAGGGGTCCCCTGAGGTTGGGCTCTCGGTCCAGGAGCCGGTTTTGGGGGGAGGACTTGGGGACACACCGCCATCCAGAGTGAGGTAGAGGGTGGAGGACGAAGGCCAGGCAGCTGTTTGGTCTCTTGGCCCCCAGTGGCTTTTCCTTTAAAGTGACCAAAGCGAGTCCTTGGAGCGAAGAGTGGCTGAGGTCCCGGAAAGGAGGGGGCTCAACGTTGAGCTGGGGTGATGTTGGAGGGAGGGGGTCCCATTTGCTGGGCAGCGGGAGGAACCAGTTTAAAATCAGGTGTTTTGTGCCCCCTCCCCATTTTCTGCCTCCCCCCTCCCAAATGCGGTTTAGCTCCGCTTTTCCCTGCCCCGCCGATTCCCCAAGGAGACGACCAGCTGGACGGAATGTGTGGGAGTCTTGGAACGAAACCTCTTCCTCCTCTGACCGACACAAAAAAGTGGCAAATCTGTACAACCTCAAGGGTCCATTTTTTTTCCCAGGAAAGGAACAAGAGTAAAATAAATTATAAGGTGGGATGGAAGGGAGAAAGGGGAGAGGGTCTGCCTCTCAATAAATACGCAATTCCTAAGACGTGGAGAAGGCGGGATGGGGAACCGGGGAGTCTGGAAAGGGCTCTACCGTTGCTGGGCTCCACAAAGCAAAATCCCGACTGTGCCTGAGGCTCCGTCCCACCCCGACTCCCCTCCCACCCCAACCAAAGTCCTACGATGCCTCTCTTGGCTCCATCCGGTTGGTGTTGCGCACTGCCGCAGTTGTGTAGCTCCAAAGGCAGACGGAAGAGGAGGAGGAGGAGGAATGGTGCCCGCCGCCACACGTAAAAAAAGCGAGTGCCCGTCCCAGGGGTGTGGCAGTCGGTAGGCAAAGGGAACGTCCCGTCCTGAGCAGATTTTCCGGGTTCGCCAGGCAGTAGTGTCTCCTCCCGGCCCGGGGGCCGCAGGGAGGCGGGCAGCAGTCAGTTCTGCTGTAAGATGAGGTTTTCCAGTTCGTCGGCGGAGCGGAGGAGGAAGGCGGCCGACTCCCGGTAGCCGGCAATCAGCTGCCGGACCGCGCTGATCTCCGTGGGGCTGAGCTGGGCGGACGTCACCCCCCGGTTCGTGCTGTTGGCAGGGGTCGCGGGGGCGGCATTGGTGGTGTTGGTGGCGGTTGCATTGGTGGCGGCATTGGCGGTGGTGCCGGATGCGACGCTTTTCATGCTGAGGTCAGTAGGGCCTGCAGACACAGAGAGAGCAAAAGAGGCAGCTCTAGTCAATGTTGGAAAGGAGAGGATTTTGCATTGAGAGTTCCTTCCAGCATCAAATGTGTGCGAGTCCAATATTTCAAGCTTTCCCACCAGGACTCAAACACCTTTGATGCAGGAAGAAACTGTTAAGATTAAACTCACAATGGAACCGGAAGTTTATTTGTTGGGAATGCTGGATGATCAGCTAGAAAGAAAATGTGGGAAATCATTACAATGTATGATAACTGTTAAAGGTCAGTGATTCGAATCCAGGGAGCGGGGTGGGCTCCCACTGTTAGTCGCAACTTCTGCCAACCTAGCAGTTTGAAAACATGCAAATGTGAGTAGATCAATAGGTACTGCTCTAGCAAGAAGGTAACAGTGCTTGATGCAGTCATGCCAGTGGCCACATGACCTTGGAGGTGTCTACAGACAATGCCGATCTTCGGCTTAGAAATGGAGATGAGCACCAACCCCCAGAGTTGGACACATCTAGACTTAATGTCAAGATAAAACCTTTACCTTTATGCCAACTGCTGCAAGAAAAATGCTTGGAGATGGAAGGAACCAGTTATACCAGGCATAGGCAAACTTTGCACGTCTAGGTGTTTTGGATTTCAGCTCCCAAAAATCTTACCAGCTGTTAGGAATTGTGGGAGTTGGAAGTCCAAAACACCCGAAGGACCAACGTTTGCCAATCCCCGAGTTATATTGTGTTGCTCTTAGTGTTATCCATGCTGGGTCTCACAGGATAGAAATTATTATTGATAATAATAATAATAATAATAATAATAACTACAGTATAATAATACATCTCGTTTGCTGTGTCGTACTCCTGTCTTTGTGTCAATAATAATCATATCCCAATGCAAAATGAATGGCTGGTAAATCATAAGAGTTGAGAAGACACCTCCGGTGCCTTCAAGTTCAACCTGATTAAACCACACAGGAAGACACAATCCAAGTCCTGACAGTCACCCAGTCTTTGCTTCAAAACCTCTGAAGAAGGAAGAAGATCCCATTGGACTCCGAGGCAGGGTATTCCACAGTCTGACAGCTCATAGAATCATAGAATCATAGAATCATAGAATAGTAGAGTTGGAAGAGACCTCAAAGGCCATCTAGTCCAACCCCCCGCTAAGAAGCAGGAAATCGCATTCAAAGCACCCCCGACAGATGGCCATCCAGCCTCTGCTTAAAAGCCTCCAAAGAAGGAGCCTCCACCACGGCCCGGGGGAGAGAGTTCCACTGCCGAACAGCCCTCACAGTGAGGAAGTTCTTCCTGATGTTCAGGTGGAATCTCCTTTCCTGTAGTTTGAAGCCATTGTTCCGTGTCCTAGTCTGCAGGGCAGCAGAAAATAAGCTTGCTCCCTCCTCCCTATGACTTCCCCTCACATATTTGTACATGGCTATCATGTCTCCTCTCAGCCTTCTCTTCTGCAGGCTAAACATGCCCAGCTCTTTAAGCCTCTCCTCATAGGGCTTGTTCTCCAGACCCTTAATCATTTTAGTTGCCCTCCTCTGGACGCTTTCCAGCTTGTCAGCATCTCCCTTCATCTGCGGTGCCCAAAACTGGACACAGTATTCCAGGTGTGGTCTGACCAAGGCAGAATAGAGGGGGAGCATGACTTCCCTGGATCTAGACGTTATTCCCCTATTGATGCAGGCCAGAATCCCATTGGCTTTTTTAGCTGCCGCATCACATTGTAGGCTCATGTTTAACTTGTTGTCCACGAGGACTCCAAGATCTTTTTCGCACACACTGCTGTCAAGCCAGGCGTCCCCCATTCTGTATCTTTGATTTCCATTTTTTCTGCCGAAGTGAAGTATCTTGCATTTGTCCCTGTTGAACTTCATTTTGTTAGTTTCGGCCCATCTCTCTAGTCTGTCAAGATCGTTTTGAATTCTGCTCCTGTCTTCTGGAGTGTTAGCTATCCCTCCGAGTTTGGTGTCATCTGCAAACTTGATGATCGTGCCTTCTAACCCTTCGTCTAAGTCGTTAATAAAGATGTTGAACAGAACCGGGCCCAGGACGGAGCCCTGCGGCACTCCACTTGTCACTTCTTTCCATGATGAAGACGACGCATTGGTGAGCACCCTTTGGGTTCGTTCGCTTAGCCAATTACAGATCCACCTAACCGTAGTTTTGTCTAGCCCACATTTTACTAGTTTGTTTACCAGAAGGTCGTGGGGGACTTTGTCGAAGGCCTTACTGAAATCTAGATATGCTACATCCACGGCATTCCCTGTATCGACCCAACTCGTAACTCTATCGAAAAAAGAGATCAGATTAGTCTGGCATGACCTGTTTTTGGTAAATCCGTGTTGACTATTAGCAATGACCGCATTTGTTTCTAAGTGTTTGCAGACCACTTCCTTAATGATCTTTTCCAGAATCTTGCCTGGTATTGATGTGAGGCTGACCGGACGGTAATTGTTTGGGTTGTTCTTTTTTCCCTTCTTGAAGACAGGGACCACATTCGCCCTCCTCCAATCTGCTGGGACTTCTCCTGTTCTCCAAGAACTCTCGAAGATGATTGCCAGTGGTTCTGAAATAACTTCCGCTAGTTCCTTCAATACTCTTGGATGTAGCTGATCTGGCCCTGGGGACTTGAATTCGTTTAGAGTGGCCAGGTGTTCCTGGACAACTTGTTTCCCTATTTGGGGTTGGATTTCCCCCAATCCTTCGTCCATTCCATGTTGCTGAGGTTGAAGATGGCTTTCTTTTTGTGAGAAGACCGAGGCAAAGAAGGCATTAAGCAGTTCTGCCTTTTCCCTATCCCCTGTCACCATCACCCCATCTACTCCTTGCAGTGGCCCTATCGCCTCCTTTTTCTTCCTTTTTCTACCAACATAAGCAAAAAAACCTTTTTTGTTGTTTTTTATGTCCCTGGCAAGCCTGAGCTCATTTTGCGCTTTAGCCTTGCGAACCTTTTCCCTACAGGAGTTGGCTATACGTTTGAATTCTTCTTTGGTGATTTCTCCCCTTTTCCACTTCTTGTGCATGTCACTTTTGAGCTTTAGCTCAGTTAGAAGTTCTTTGGACATCCATTCTGGCTTCTTTGCACTTGTCTTATTTTTCTTCTTTGTTGGCACTGTTTGCATTTGCGCCTTGAGTATTTCACTTTTGAAAAACTCCCATCCATCCTTAACTCCCTTGTTTTTTAATATCGGTGTCCATGGAATGCCGCTCAGTAATTCCTTCATTTTTTGGAAGTCAGCTCTCTTAAAGTCCAGAATGCGTGTTTGACTTGTCTTAGTTTCAGCATTCCTTTGTATTGCAAACTGCAGGAGCACATGGTCACTTGCCCCTAAGGATCCAACCACTTCAACTGTATTGATCAGGTCTTCCACATTTGTTAAGATTAGATCAAGAGTTGCTGATCCCCTTGTTGCCTCTTCTACCTTCTGGACCATAAAATTATCTGCAAGGCAAGTGAGGAATTTGTTGGACTTTGTACTCTTGGCTGAGTTTGTTTTCCAGCAGATATCGGGATAATTGAAATCGCCCATGACTACTATATCTCTTCTTTGTGCCTGTTTGGTCAGCTAGGTGGATTAGGTGGAATCTCTTTTCCTGCAAATTTGAATCCATTGCTCCATTGTGTCCTAATCTCTGAGGCAGCAGAAAACAAGATTGCCCCTACTCAATGTGATACCCTTCCAGATATACAGTACAGTTCCAGTTATCTGACCTCTGGTTATCTGACCTACCGTATTATCCGACGTGCTTGCCAGAAGGATGAGACTTCCCTTCGGCAAGCACCCAGTTTACGGAAGCCTGGTGTGTATTGCTGCCTAGCAACACGCACTTGGCTTCCCTAAACCGGGCATTCACCGGAGGGACAAGGCTCATTCCTCTGGCCAGTACCCAGACTTCCTTAAACCAGGCGCTCGCTGGAGGGACGAGGCTTGTGCCTGCACTTTGGAGAAGCCTAGCAACAGGCACCGGGCTTCTCTAAACTGGGCACTCACCGGAGGGATGAGGCTCGTGCCTACACTTTGGAGAAGCCTAGCAACATGCACCGGGCTTCCTTAAACCAGGCGCTTGCAGGAGGGATGAGGCTCGTGCCCGCACTTTGGAGAAGCCTAGCAACATGCACCAGGCTTCCCTAAACCGGGCACTCACAGGAGGGACGAGGCTCGTGCCTGCACTTTGGAGAAGCCTAGCAACATGCACCGGGCTTCCTTAAACCAGGCGCTCGCCGGAGGGACGAGGCTCGTGCCTGCACTTTGGAGAAGCCTAGTAACATGCACCGAGCTTCCCTAAACCGGGCACTCGCTGGTGGGACGAGACTCGTGCCCGCACTTTGGAGAAGCCTAGTAACACGCACCGGGCTTCTCTAAACCGGGCACTCGCCGGAGGGACGAGGCTCGTGCCTGCACTTTGGAGAAGCCTAGCAACATGCACCAGGCTTCCCTAAACCGAGCACTCACAGGAGGGACGAGGCTCGTGCCTGCACTTTGGAGAAGCCTAGCAACATGCACCAGGCTTCCCTAAACTGGGCGCTCGCCAGAGGTACGAGGCTCGTGCCCGCACTTTGGAGAAGCCTAGTAACATGCACCGAGCTTCCCTAAACCGGGCACTCGCTGGTGGGACGAGACTCGTGCCCGCACTTTGGAGAAGCCTAGTAACACGCACCGGGCTTCTCTAAACCGGGCACTCGCCGGAGGGACGAGGCTTGTGCCTGCACTTTGGAGAAGCCTAGTAACACGCACCGGGCTTCTCCAAAGTGCGGGTGCTGGCCAGAGGGATGAGACTCTTCCCTTTGGCAAGAACCCATCTTGCCGGGAGGGATAATAGGGCCTGGAAAATAGGAAAATAGGGCCTCCCTATTATCCAAAAGTTCCGGTTATCCGACGTTCCACTTGCCCATTTATGTCAGATAACCGGAACTCTACTTTATTTAGATATGACTCTCATGTCCCTTTCTGTCAGCCTTCTCCAAGCTCAACATCCTCAGCTCCCTTTGCTGTCCCTCAGAGGAATGTTTCCAGACTTTAGTTCATTTTATGAACTTTACAGCTCGTCGATGTCTTCTTCCCAGAACTGGACACAGTTTTCCAAATGAAATGAGACGAGATTGCAGGGAACGGAAGCCACACAGGGTCATGTTCAGTGGCTTCTGTGGGCAGGGGAAAGCCGGTGCAAGCCTCGGACCCTGGGTTTTTGCCTGGGCCCTGTCTTGTCCCTGTTTGGGACTTAAAAGGCAGGAGCAGCAAGGGTCAAACAGATGGAAGAGCTTCAAGAGGGGAAAGGGTCAAAGGCGGAATCCCAATCCCTGGCAAGCAGGGAAGGGAGCTCTAGGGGGCCCTGCAAGATGGAGGGAGGGAAACGTCTCGCCCTCCAAGGGATTAACACTCATGGCCGGAGCCCAGGATAGGGTCTTGCTTCAGGGTTAAGAGGCATTAGGGAGGGATGAGAAGCCATAATCCCGAAGAGGCATCTTTCAGGACGCAGGAAACCCAACCTTTCCAGTCGGATTCGATAGTCGAGCAAGGAGACTCTTGGTTCAGATGGCCAGGGCTCCCGGTGGCCACGAGTCAGGAAGGCAATGTCTAATTGTCCGACAGTTGGGCTATGTCTGTTGGGGTCCAGGGTGATATATTATACTCTTTATGTAGGACATGGCTTCTTAAACTGTGGTTAGGTCGGGCATGGGCAAATTTCACCCCTTGATCTAGACCAGGGGTCCCCAAACTAAGGCCCGGGGGCCGGATGCGGCCCATCGAAGCCATTTATCCAGCCCCCATGGCACAAGGGCAGAAGGGGGTTGGGCTAAATGACCCAAGGGGTTTCTTCTTCTCTTAAAACCCATTATTATTATTATTATTATTATTATTATTATTATTATTATTATTATTATTATTTGAAACACAAGATGAGTCCACAGCAGACACTCTGCTGGCTGTTGTATTGGATCATACGTCGGACACTTCCCAAGTGTCTAGGGCTGTGTGATGTATCGGCGAATAATGCGTGCAGATCCCAGTAAGATGGCCTTCTGCAGCTGGCAGATGGTAATTTTGTTAGCGCCGATTGTGTTTAAGTGCAGGCCAAGGTCTTTAGGCACTGCACCCAGTGTGCCCATCACCACTGGGACCACCTTGACTGGCTTGTGCCAGAGTCTTTGTAATTCGATCTTTAAATCCTCATATCGTGTCAGCTTTTCCAGTTGTTTCTCCTCAATCCTTCTGTCACCTGGGATTGCAACATCGACAGTCCATACTTCGTTTTTTAACACAATTGTGAGGTCAGGAGTATTGTGTTCCAAAACCCTGTATTATTATTATTATTATTATTATTATTATTAAACATTGAGGCTGGGTGGCCATCAGGAGTGCTGTGCTTGTGCTTTCGGTGCACAAAGGCAGAAGGGGATTGGACTCAATGGCCCAAAGGGTCTCTGCCAACCCTCTTTTTTATTATTATTGTTATTATTATTATTATTATTATTATTATTATTATTATTATTTATTGCTTGGTGGCCAACTATAGTCCAGCCCTCCAGTGGTCCGAAGGATCGTGAACTGGCCCCCTGTTTAAAGAGTTTGGGGACCCCTGATCTATACCAAGGTTCAGTGTACGAGGAGGCTCTGTGAGAGCGAAGCTGTTTATCTGCATGAGAAAGAAGTCCAGCATGGAAGCAAAGAAGGAAACTTGATCTATCCAGGGAAAAGGAAGGGGCCTGAGGCTGTTAGGAATGGTGGGAGTTGAAGTCCAAAACACCTGGATGGCCAAAGTTTCCCGTGTCTGTCTTAGCTCAATGTTGGGATCCTGGAAAAATTTGGCAACGGTGGAAATTTTCCGAATGCCACCCCATTTGCACGAATCTTTTAGCAACGTTTTCATTGGACTCTGCAAAAAATGCTTCGGCTGTACTTCACCCTGCCTTTATAGCAAACCTTGCCAATGCTGTTTTATTATCAGCACATGTCTGATTTTTACATCTACTTTATATACCTACATACCTGGGTTCTGAGAAGAAATTTCTCAGGTGGAAAGAGGTCACGACTGGAAAAAGTTGGGACTACATTGTGCATCCAGCCTGCCATGGCCCCCAAATAATCTTGGCTTACCAAATAAACATCATAATAGTTACCGTTGCTGTGGTTCCCCGCCTGGAGTGGAGGGGTGGGTTGCAGGCTGCTGCCCCCGAAGCTCCGGTAGCTGTAGTTGAGGGTCCCGTTGATGTAGACGGGGTCTTGGGAGAAGGAGGAGGCTGGCAGTGAGTAGGAGGAGTGGGTGACGGGGGTCGCGTCCCGCTTGTCCAGGGCCACCGGCTCGTCCTGCGGAAGAGGAGGAGGAAAGAGTAGTGAGGGCCAGAAGTGGAAGTCCAGCCCAAGCAGAGAATGGAAGGGATTAGGCTTGTGCAATTCGGCTGGAGTGCAATCCGGTTTTGGCACACAAATTTCGTTGGGCACCCAGATCCATGTTTTGGAAGCCTCCCGAAAATCAGCTAATGGAAATATATGTTTTTGGCTAGGCAGCCAACCCAAAGATCCGGGAAGATCTAGCCAATTAGAATAGTAGAGTTGGAAGAGACCTCACGGGCCATCCAGTCCAAATTGGAAGCAATGGGGATTGTGTTGTCAAAGGCTTTCATGGCCAGGATCACAGGGTTGTTGTGTGTTTTCCGGGCTGTATGGCCATGTTCCAGAAGCATTCCCTCCTGACGTTTCACCCACATTTATGCCAGGCATACCTCACAACCTCTGAGGATGCCTGCCATAGATGTGGGCGAAACATCCGGAAAGAATACTTCTGGAACATTTATTTATTTATTAGACTTGTATACCACTACTCCCAGTTTGGCTCGGAGCAGTTTACAGAAATAGATTAAAACAATACACTTAGCTTTAAAATAACAATAAAAACAGACATAGCCCCAAGTTTTTCACCCATCGGAAGCTTGTCGGAAGAGCAAGGTTTTGCAGGCTTTCCGAAAGGCAAGTAGGTCTCGGAGAGTTTGAGTTTCAGCTGGCAAGGCATTCCATAAATGAGGGGCTACAATCGAGAAGGCTCTCTGCCTAGTAGAAGACAAATGATAAGTCCGTATGTTAGGGACTTCAAGCAAATTTTGGTTTTCGGACCAAAGTAATCTCTGGGGTTGGTAGGGGGATAAGCGGACCCTCAGGTACGCCGGCCCCAAACCATGTAAGGCCTTAAAGGTTAGTGGCCATACAGCCCGGAAAACATACAGCAACCCAGCAATGCGGAACTTACAAGGCTCCCCTTTCCATTCCTGGGATACTTATTTATTTATTATTTATTTATTTCCGGCATTTATACCCCGCCCTTCTCACCTGCGGGGACTCAGTGCGGCTTACAACAGTTGGCAACATTTAATGCCAAGAACATAACAATAAAACAAAAACAGTACATATCATCAATTAAAACTATAAAAATACATGATTAAAATGCATTATAACATTTAAAAACAAATGTAAATTAGACCCATTTGTCTAAAAACCTTTCTTTTCAAGGGAGTCTGGTTTTGAGGAACAGGGTTAAGGAAGCACCCTTCCTGGGACCCTTTCTTTTCTTGCCTTCAAGCAAGTCTGGGTTTGACTAATGGGGTTAAGGAATGGCATAAGACACATAACGCCCTTCTTCTATTCAGATTGGCCCAACAGGCAGGACTCAAACAAAAACCTGTGCGAACAACACGCAGCAACTTCTTCTCGAGCCGCGTGATGCCGAAAAGGGTAGGAGTTGTAATCGGCTGCTGGGTGGTCTCGTAATGGCCAAAAAATGTGATGGCTGGGCCCTTACCATTATGGCCAAGTAAGTTGGATAGGATGAAGGGAACCCACCACTATGAATCCATGCACAAGCCTAGAAGGGATCCCAAATTGGGGTGGTGGACGGGAGAGCATATTCTTTGGAGCTCTTTATTGCCTGGTGTGCCATCAGTGGCCCCAAAATCTATTACATTTTACATGTGGATATAAAGAACGGAGATGCTGCAAGGCTTAACCGTTGGCCAGGATTCTGTCCCAGGTTTCCATAATCAGCCATGGTAACCCACTGGGCAACCTTGGGCAGTTCACCCTCTGCAGAGCATACTGGTTTTGGAGAAGAAGAAGAAATGTAGTTGGGAAGATCTAGGGTTCCTAGATCTCAGCGCCGATTCTACACTGGAGAACGAACACAGCTTGATCCCACATTAACTGCAATAAGTGAATGCTATGGAATCCTGGGCTTTGTAGTTTGGTGAGCCACCAGCGCTCTTGGGCAGAGAAGGTGAAGATCATGTAAAGCTACAACTCCCAGGAGTTCATAGCATTGAACCAAGCATAAAATCATAAGACTTATAGAATAATACTAGCTGTGCCTGGCCACGCGTTGCTGTGGCGTTGTCTGGTGGTATTGGTGAGAAATTGTTGAGGTAGTGGTGGTATTGAATGTCTGTTGTATGGTTGTCTTTATGTTTAGTATGCACACTGAAGTGGATTATATGGCAGTGTGGAGTCAAGATAATCTAATTCAAAGCAGATAATATAAGATTCTAAATGGGTCATATAGCTGTTTGGAAGGGCCTTGAGTCTACACTGCCATATAATCCAGTTAAAATCTGATAATCTGTGGAAGAGGCCTAAGTGAGGCCTAACTCTGCCTGTCCCCTGGGGTGAGTAGGTTGCTAGGAGACCAAGTGGGCGGAGCTTAGCCTTCTAACTGGCAGCAATTGGATAAAAACTATTATTCCTCTCCCTCTAATTAGGACTTTATTTTTCTTTTCTTTTTGTTGTATCAACTTAGAGCTGTGAATGATGGGTTGTGTTGTCAAATTTCAAGGTTGGGGGGGCCTGTAGTTTTGTTGTTTTGTCCGCTGCCCTGATGCCATCACTCTTTTATATATATACTAGCTGTGCCCGGCCACGCGTTGCTGTGGCGAAGTATGGTGGTATGGGAAAGAAAGTATTGAGGAAATGGTGGTAGTTAAGGTAAAGGGTAAACGTTTCCCCCAGACATTAAGTCCAGTCATGTCTGACTCTGGGGGTTGGTGCTCATCTGCATTTCTACGCCGAAGAGCCGGCGTTGTCCGTAGACTCCTCCAAGGTCATGTGGGATGACTGCATGGAGCGGCGTTACCTTCCCACCGGAGCAGTACCTATTGATGCACTCACATTTGCATGTTTTTGAACTTCTGGGTTGGCAGAAGCTGGGGCTAACAGTGGGGGCTCTCTCCGCTCCCCCAATTCAAACCTGCGGCCTTTCGGTCCAGAAGTTCAGCAGCTCAGCGCTTTAACACGCTGCGCCATCAGGGGATATTATTTCCTAAAGGTTGTAAATATACAATATTTCTGATTGGTTTTTTTTTGTCTGTTGGAGGCAAGTATGAATGCTGCAATTAGGAAAAATGATTAGGATGTAATGGCCTTGCAGCTTTAAAGCCTGGCTGTTTCCTCCCTGAGTGAATTTTTTGTTGGGAGGTGTTAGCTGGCCCTGATTGTTTCCTGTCTGGAATTCCCTTGTTTTCAGAGTGGTGTTGTTTGCGATATTTTATGTGCTTCTACTGTCTGTGGCCCTGAGGAAACAGGATTTGCCAGACTTTAATGATGGGAATACTTTGTTGGGAGGTGTTAGCTGGCCCTGATTATTTCCTGTGTGGAATTCCCCTGTTTATTTACTGTCCTGGTTTTAGAGATTTATGAATTTAGCCCCAAAATATCACGATATATTGAAAGCATTGACTACAAAAATCCGTTGGATAATCCAGAACGTTGGATAAGCGAGTGTTGGATAAGTGACACTCTACTGTATTATATTATTATTCTATTATTCATTATTCATGACTACATTGAAACTACAATAGAGAGAAATCAGCGTGGAAATTGCAAGAGGTACCATAGATTGTTGTACATGGAAATAATGGTAGTAAATAGTCTTTGATTTATTAAATACAGTTATATATTACAATTATATATTTTTGTTATTTAAGCTATATTTTTCTCTCTCGAAGTGACACACCACCCAAGTCATGCTAGGTTTTTTAGTGAATTTTGACACACCAAGCGCAAAAGGTTGGATTATAATAATACAACAATGGCACGCTTGCTCCATGTGCCTGGCTCTTGCTCTCAGTCAAGCAGTGAGGTGTATGTTGGTTTTTCAAAGCACAAAAGAAACACGTTGCTAGCTTTAGGGCTGACCGTCCCACCACTCTCATTGTGGGGCTCTTACCTGCGACGTCTGGTAGATCTCCAGCCGCATCCTCTTGGCTGCTTTCCGCGTCTCGCTCTCGCAGGCTGCCGCAAGGATGTTCTCGGCCATGGCTGAGGTCAGGTGGGGCGGAGTGGGCCTGGTCTGGAAGCACAGGGAAAGAAGGTCAGGAAGGTTTGGACACTCCCACATGTGAGAATGCCATCTCTTACTTTTTCCACAATGCCAACACATAGGCCGGGCTGTGGCGCAGACTGGTTAGCAGGCAGCTGCAACAAATCACTCTGACCAAGAGGGCATGAGTTCGAGGCCAGCCTGTGCCTGCATCTGTCTCAGTTCTGTGGGCTCGGGCTGTGGCACAGGCTGTAGAGCAGCTGCAATGAATCACTGCAATGAATCACTCTGACCAGGAGGTCATGAGTTCGAGGCCCGCTCGGAGCCTATGTTTGTCTTGTCTTTGTTCTATGTTAAAAGGCATTGAATGTTTGCCTATATGTGTAATGTGATCTGCCCTGAGCTCCCTTCGGGGTGAGAAGGGCGGAATATAAATGCTGTAAATAAATAAATTATTGCATTGAATGTTTGCCTATATGTGTAATGTGATCTGCCCTGAGCTCCCTTCGGGGTGAGAAGGGCGGAATATAAATGCTGTAAATAAATAAATTATTGCATTGAATGTTTGCCTTTATGTGTGCAATGTGATCCGCCCTGAGTCCTCTTCGGGGTGAGAAGGGCGGAATGTAAATACTGTAAATAAATAAATATTTATTTGTTGTTCTGTATAGTAATTGTGCCGGGAATGTCCAATGGGAAAAGATAATGAAAACAATAGAAAAAAAATATTCAAAGTACCATTACAGGTAGATTTAGATATGCTATTAATGTGGGTAATGTGTGATACCAGAGTAAAAATGAACAAGAATTGGACTTTGGTGGCTGAGTTTTTCCAGTGCTGAAAAACTCTCACAAGGAGGATGCAAAGCCCTCATCCAGTGAGGAAAACATGAGGAAACAGAAGAGGTTGAGATATGGTGGGAAGGAACGGAGTTGCTAAAAGGGACGAGGGAGGGGTCCGAAAACTCACCATCTCCATGCCATTCTTCTTCATGCGGCGGCAGGATTTGAGGTAAGTGCGGATGCGTTTGCGAGCTCGTTCCTGGAACTCGGGGAACTGCCGGCTGCAGGATTCGATGATGGCCTGGATCTTCTCTTTGGGCTGCTTGGAGATGGGGACCATGCGGTCCAGGTTCTCGTCCACAAAAAGGCGGACGAACATCTGCAGAGACAAGGGGAAAACAAGACTGTGTGACAGGGAGTACATTGGAGGTCTTCAAGTCGGGCTGTGGCGCAGCTGGCTAGTAACCAGCTGCAATAAATCACTACTGACCGAGAGGTCATGAGTTCGAAGCCCGGGTCGGGTTAAGCCCCCGACCATTAAATAGCCCGGCTTGCTGTTGACCTATGCAGCCCCGAAAGACAGTTGCATCTGTCAAGTAGGGAAATTTAGGTACGCTTTATGCGGGAGGCTAATTTAACTAATTTACAACACCATAAAACGGCCAGCAAAACACGAGGAAAGGAATGAGGAAGTACAGCCACTACTGGACGGTGAAGCAACAGCTCCCCCTGTGGCCGGAATCGTGAAGCTGGAAAAATGTTAAAAAATGCCTCTGAGTCTGTCTACTGTATGTTGTTTGTCTGTTGGCATTGAATGTTTGCCATATATGTGTTCGTTGTAATCTGCCCTGAGTCCCCTTCGGGGTGAGAAGGGCGGAATATGAATACTGTAAATAAATAAATAAATAAAAATAAACAAGTCTCCGCGCCATCAACAAGACCACCCTTTGAGACCCCTTTGCCCCGATGTAGACTTTTGTGCCCATACGTTGAAGGCCTTTAGCCGCTCTGGGTCCATCCCTTCCGAGTCGTTCATCTTGTCGTTGTCTTCGTGGTCGTCGTGGTCGTCGTCGTCATCATCCGCGGCGGGAGCCCTTCCGATGGTCAGGTCTTCAACCTCTGTCTTGACCGAGTCGTAACTGCCGGAGCTGTACGGAGGAGACTGGGGAAGAGGCAGAGAATTGGAACCACTGCCCATCATTGTATCTCTCCTTGGGCATGGACCCATCACTCCGGCCTCATTGAGTAGTCCCACATTGGCCAGACCTTCTCACTTGGAATAATAGCCCTGTGTCCAGTTCTGGGCTTCACAATTCAGGAAAGAGATGGACAAGATGGAATGTGCCCAGAGAAGGGCCACCAAAATGGTCAATGGACCAATAGGTTCAAATTTATTTATTTCGTGTCAAAAGCATTGCATAATAAATAAGTTTAAAAGTGATAAAATAAAGGAATCACAAACAAATTGTAGCTCAAATTGTAGGAAAAGAGATTCCACCTCAACATTAGGAATAACTTCCTGATGGTCAGAGCTGTTTGAGAGTGGAATATTCTACCTGTCTAGCAGTCTCCTCCTTTGGAGGGTATTAAACAGGCCGGATGCCCATCTGTCAGGAAGGCTTGGATTGTCTCTTCCTGCCTGGATGAAGGGGGTTGGACTGGATGACCTGGGGTCCCTTCCACCTCTATGATTCTATGAAAGCATTCATGATGGTAAAACTGTTCGGCTATGGAACTGACTTCCTAAATTTCCTGGTGGTCTTGGATCCCAAATGACCCACCTTTTGGGAATGCATTAACTAACTGTGTATTCCTGTATCCATATTCTATATATTTTACGAACCAGTGGCTGACTGCTCACCTGTCGACAGGGCTCAGATTGTGTCTTCCTGCCTGGCTGAAGGGGGTTGGACTGGATGGCCTTAAGTTACTGTTTTGACTGTTATTCAAGGCTGCTATGACATCAGAATACACAGCCTGGTAATGTGATAGAGGTTTTGAAACAGGCTGGATGGCCATCTGTTGGGAGGGCTCAGATTGTGTCTTCCTGCCTAGCTGAAGAGAGTTGGATTGGATGGCCCTAAGGTACTCTTCCAACTCTGTTATTCAATGCTGCTATGACATCAGAATACACAGCCTGGTAATGTGATAAGGTATTTTGAAAGAGGCTGGATGGCCATCTTTTGGGAGGGCTCAGATTATGTTTTCCTGATTGGCTGAAGAGGGTTGAACTGGATGGCCTTAAGATACTCTTCCAACTGTTATTCAATGCTGCTATGACATCAGAATACACAGCCTGGTAATGTGATAGAGGAGTTGAATCAGAGGCTGGATGGCCATCTATTGGGAGGGCTCGGATTGTGTCTTCCTATCTGATAGAAGGGGCTTGGACTGGATGGCCTTAAGATAGTCTTCCAACTCTGTTATTTTTTTTTATTTTTTTTTCCAACTCTGTTATTCAATGCTGCTATGACATCAGAATACACAGCCTAGTAATGTGACAAGGCATTTTGAAACACAGGCTGGATGGCCATCTGTTGGGAGGGCTTGGATTGGATGGCTTGGACTGGATGGCCTTAAGATAGTCTTCCAACTCTGTTATTCAATGCTGCGGTGACATCAGAATACACAGCCTATTAATGTGACAAGGCATTTTGAAACACAGGCTGGATGGCCATCTGTTGGGAGGGCTTGGATTGTGTTTTCCCACCTGATAGAAGGGGGTTGGGCTGGATGGCCTTAAGATAGTCTTCCAACTCTGTTATTCAATGCTGCTGTGACATCAGAATACACAGCCTGGTAATGTGATAAGATATTTTGAAACAGGCTAGATGGCCATCTGTTGGGAGGGCTCAGATTATGTCTTCCTACCTGGCAGAAGGGGGTTGGACTGGATGGCCTTAAGGTACTCTTCCAACTGTTATTCAATGCTGCTATGACATCAGAATACACAGCCTGGTAATGTGATAGAGGTTTTGAAACAGAGGCTGGATGGCTATCTATTGGGAGGGCTCAGATTGTGTCTTCCTGCCTGGCTGAAGGGGGTTGCACTGGATGGCTATTGTGGGATTCTATTTTATCATAATCCACAGTGGCTCTTCCACTGCTAGGGCCCTTGGCTAGCATGGTCTCCAATTTTTGACATCTCCGGTGGGCTGACAAAGAACAGATGCCAGCCATAAAAATGGGCCAGCCATAAAACCTCAATTATCCTCTGGTATGTGAGAGCCCCTATATGAATGGGCTAAAGAGAAGGTTCTGGTATTCTGTACATCTCCTTCCTCCCTCTCCCTCCGACGCACCTCTGCCGTGCTTTTGGGCCCATACTTGGCCCGGCTCCGCAGGCCATCGGCGCTGCACCCGTCGGGCGTGAAGGAGGGGGCGATGTGTGCCGGCGCCAACTTGTCACACAGGTTGATGGGCTGGTCCTCGGCGGCGGTGCTGAAGTCCATGGGGGCGGCGGCGCCATTCCCGTTCACCTCCGGGTAGGCGGCATCCCCCTGCGTGCTGCTGGAGGTGGACGGGTTCAGGGTGGAGGAGCCGTTCCCGCTGCAGCTCTCCGACGAGGAGTCGTCTGCAAAGAGAAGAAGAAGAAGGGAAGCTCCGTTACCTGGAGCCGAAATGGCCACAATGCCACACTGCAGGAGCAAGAGTTTGGCCCAAGACTTTCCTTCCTACTCATGAGTTCTTCCTGAAAGAAAAAGAGTCAGTGATGCCCACTCAACAATACGAACCTCTTTTCTGTGCGGAACAATACTGGTGTCATGCATGCCCAAATTCGGAGAAAAGAAATTCAATGCAGCCACACACTTGCCGTGCTCTCAGCATAAGCAACCCAGCACATATATAGTATAGCAGTAGCATCACAGCACACACGCGCATTGATTCGAGTCTAATTTGTCACTGACTCTTAATGCACACCTCAATTTACAAGACCTTGAAACCAAAAAAAAAAAAGTGTTGCCGAATGCAATGCGCAGTCTTTGTAATTTGGCCACAAAAAGTGTGCATTACATTTGCTGCAAGTTTAGAATTTCTTGTGTAGTTGAGAACTTTCATTCACTGCACCCTCGCAGTGATGTTGACCGGCTCTATCTGCCTAGAAGATCAGGAGGCAGAGGACTCTTACAAGTCAAACAAGCAGTCAAAGAAGAAGAACATGCCCTGGCAGAATACGTAAAGCAAAGTGAAGAACCTGCTTTGATTGAAGTCAAAAATCAGAAACTCCTCACTGCACAGCAGACAAAAAACCAGTACAAGAAAACCGCACTACAAACTAGAGCTGACAGCTGGCACAACAAAACATTGCATGGAAAGTTCCTTGACAAAATTGAAGGAAAAGCTGATAAGGAGAAGACCTGGCTCTGGCTCACGAATGGGACCCTGAAGAAGGAGACAAAGGCCTGATCCTTGCAGCCCAGGAGCAAGACATCAGGACAAATGCAATTAAGGCCAAGATTGAAAAATCAGCTGATGACCCAAAGTGCAGACTGTGCAAGGAAACCGACGAAACCATTGATCATATCCTCAGCTGCTGTAAGAAAATCGCAGAGACAGACTACAAACAGAGGCACAACTATGTGGCCCAAATGATCCATTGGAATTTATGCCTCAAGTACCACCTGCCAGCAGCAAAGAACTGGTGGGATCACAAACCTGCAAAAGTATTGGAAAATGAACATGCAAAGATACTGTGGGACTTCCGAATCCAGACTGACAAAGTTCTGGAACACAACACACCAGACATCACAGTTGTGGAAAAGAAAAAGGTTTGGATCATTGATGTCGCCATCCCAGGTGACAGTCGCATTGACGAAAAACAGCAGGAAAAACTCAGCCGCTATCAGGACCTCAAGATTGAACTGCAAAGACTCTGGCAGAAACCAGTGCAGGTGGTCCCGGTGGTGATGGGCACATTGGGTGCCGTGCCAAAAGATCTCAGCCGGCATTTGGAAACAATAGACATTGACAAAATTACGATCTGCCAACTGCAAAAGGCCACCCTGCTGGGATCTGCACGCATCATTCGAAAATACATCACACAGTCCTAGACACTTGGGAAGTGTTTGACTTGTGATTTTGTGATATGAAATCCAGCATATCTATCTTGTTTGCTGTGTCATAATAAAATAATAATAATAATAATAATAATAATAATAATAATAATAAATTTATTTATATCCTGCCTCCATCTCCCCCGAAGGGGATTCGGGGCAGCTCACAGCAAAATCAGATACAAAACAATGATAAAATAAAATATGAAACATCAAAGAACAAAAACCCTAACAAAAACCAATAATAATATATACGCAGCAACCGAAAATACACAACACGGTATTAAAACATTGAATTAAAAACAATGAGGTTGCAATAGTGGATAAATAAGGTGCACATTATGAGTTACAATTTTTTTAAATAGATGAAGTGCAATAGATTCATTTAAGGTCACATTGGATAGGGAGGAGCCCTGAATTAATATCAAGTAATCAGGAAAAGAGAGACCAGTACAAAAGGTCGAGGAGTATAATTGTAATTATGATGGGGATGGGAGACTTTCATGGCTGGAATCACTACGTTTCCAGGCTATATGGCCATGTTCCAGAAGCATTCTCTCCTGACATTTCGCCCACATCTATGGCAGGCATCCTCAGAGGTTGTGAGGCCTCCAACAGACAAAGAGTTCTTTCTCCCACCATGGACATCATTCCACAGATATATAAACCCCACTTGCCTAGTTTCCAACAAACCTCACAACCTCTGAGGATGCCTGCCTCAGATGTGGAAACGTCAGGAGAAAATGCTTCTGGAACATAGCCATACAGCCTGGAAAACTCACAGCAACTTAGAATTCCTTCTTTAGAAATAAAAGTGTAAGAACACCAGAGAAAAGAAAACCTTAGGGTGCATCTCTACTGTAGAATGAATCCACTTTGCCTTGGATCAATGTTATGGAAGCTGCAATGGCCGGGATTCCTTGTCACTGAGCCATGGCAGTCCAAAGAGGGACAAACTGCATTGATTCTGCAGTGTGGATGCAACACTAGTTATGTATGTGTATGTATGTGATATATAACAGAGAATGGGAAGACCCAAGCTTCCACCCGTGGCAGTCTTGGGTGGGTTTTTGTGTGTTTACAAGCCAAATATTTAAAAATTGGGTGGAGATTCAGGTGTATCTGGACTCAAATATGAGTCTCTAGCAAACACGTGCTTTAAGCAAAAAGCAGCCCTGCCTTTCCTTAATACAGGGAGCTACCAAGGTTGAATGATCCACTGGTGTAACTTTCACACTGGAGCAGAGATGAGAAAGTCCACAGATGGACGACAGATGTCCATCCAGCCTCTGTTTTCAAACGTCCATTCAAGAGATTCCACTGGACTCCAAGGCAGTTGTTACTGCCAGAAATTTCTTCCTAATATTTAGGTGGAATCTCTTTCCCTGCAATTTGAACCCATTGCGCTATTGTGTCCTAGTGTCCGGAGCAGCAGAAAGCATGGCATCCTTACACATCCTTCTCAGTATGGCATGCTTACGCTTGTTTACACATGGCTCTCATGACATCCTAACGCATGTTTACACATGGCTCCCATGGCATCCTTTCACATCCTTCTCAGTATGGCATCCTTACGCATGTTTACACATGGTTCTCATGACATCCTTACACATCCTTCTCAATACTGACATCCTTACACATGGCTCTCATGGTATCCTTACACATGTTTACACATGGCTCTCATGGCATCCTTATGCATGTTTACACATGGCTCTCATGGCATCCATACACATCCTTCTCAATACTGACATCCTTACACATGGCTCTCATGGCATCCATACACATCCTTCTCAATACTGACATCCTTACACATGGCTCTCATGGTATCCTTACACATGTTTACACATGGCTCTCATGGCATCCTTATGCATGTTTACACATGGTTCTCATGACATCCTTACACATCCTTCTCAATACTGACATCCTTACACATGGCTCTCATGGTATCCTTACACATGTTTACACATGGCTCTCATGGCATCCTTATGCATGTTTACACATGGTTCTGATGACATCCTTACACATCCTTCTCAATACTGACATCCTTACACATGGCTCTCATGGTATCCTTACACATGTTTACACATGGCTCTCATGGCATCCTTATGCATGTTTACACATGGTTCTCATGACATCCTTACACATCCTTCTCAATACTGACATCCTTACACATGGCTCTCATGGTATCCTTACACATGTTTACACATGGCTCTCATGGCATCCTTACGCATGTTTACACATGGCTCTCATGGCATCCATACACATCCTTCTCAATACTGACATCCTTATACATGGCTCTCATGGCATCCATACACATCCTTCTCAATACTGACATCCTTACACATGGCTCTCATGGTATCCTTACACATGTTTACACATGGCTCTCATGGCATCCTTATGCATGTTTACACATGGCTCTCATGGCATCCATACACATCCTTCTCAATACTGACATCCTTATACATGGCTCTCATGGCATCCATACACATCCTTCTCAATACTGACATCCTTACACATGGCTCTCATGGTATCCTTACACATGTTTACACATGGCTCTCATGGCATCCTTATGCATGTTTACACATGGCTCTCATGGCATCCATACACATCCTTCTCAATACTGACATCCTTACACATGGCTCTCATGGCATCCATACACATCCTTCTCAATACTGACATCCTTACACATGGCTTTCATGGCATCCTTACACATGTATACACATGGCTCTCATGACATCCTTGCACATCCTTCTCAATATTGACATCCTTACACATGTTTACACATGGCTCTCATGGCATCTTTACACATCCTTCTCAATATGGCATCTTTACACATATTTACACATGGCTCCCATGGCATCCTTATACATGTTTGCACATGACTCTCATGGCATTCTTACACATCCTTTTC
Source organism: Anolis carolinensis (assembly GCF_035594765.1). Classification (NCBI taxonomy): domain Eukaryota; kingdom Metazoa; phylum Chordata; class Lepidosauria; order Squamata; family Anolidae; genus Anolis; species Anolis carolinensis. The sequence continues at coordinate 250,216,846 of NC_085844.1, forward strand.
AGTATGGCATCCTTACTCATGTTTACACATGGTTCTCATTGCATTCTTATGCATCCTTTTCAGTATGGCATCCTTACATATGTTTACACATGGCTGTCATGGCATTCTTACTTATCCTTCTCAGTGTGGCATCCTTACACATGTTTACACATAGCTCTCACGTCTCCTTCTCGCAGCCTCCTTTTCTCCTACCTCAACCTCCCCTGTTCCAATTAGCTGCTCCTATTAGGGATTCAGACCTTTGATTGTTTTGGCCACCCTTCTTTGGGACCTTTTTCAATTTCTCAATATCTTTCTTGAATTGTGGCGGCCGGAACAGGACATGGGATTATTTCGGGTGAGGCCTGAATGCCGTGCCTTCTGGGTGTGCCAAGAGGCAGGAAGCGCATGGCAAAGGAGAGGTGCGGCACCAGAGCTGAGCATGGCATGTGCTCACAAGAAGCTCCCTTTGTTGGAGGGACCGAAGCATTGGGGGCTCTCGTTGCCATTCCCTCCGCCTCAGTTCCCCCTCCGCAGCACTGCCACAGATGCCCGCCTCTCCTGTCGAAGATGCGCCAGCGCCACCATCACCACGGCCTCTGTCTCCCCTCCATTGCGCCCCCCCCCCGTTCCCATGGAGATCGCCTACGTGCCTTGCCTCCCCCCTCCCCACATTCGTTCCAGGCCTGGCATCCGTCATGTGGGGAGCAGGAGGGCAGGGGCTTGGCTCGGTGGTGCGCGCACATCTCTCCCCACCTCTTCTTCCCAGCCTCCAAAAGAAAGCCACCTCTCCGGCTTGCAAGCCCCTTCTGCACATCCCCAGGGAAATGCAATGCAAAGCAAGGGGGGATTGGGGTCTTCTCCTCTCCACTGGGAAACATGCTCAGCTCTCTCCTTCCTCCGAGGCCGATTTAATTCTAGGCTGCATCCATAGGAATTCCAGTGTCCAGATCAGGGGTCCGCAAACTTTTAAAAGCAGAGGGACAAGTCAGGGTCCATCAGACTGTTGTGGGCTGGACTAGAGTTTGTTGTTGTTCCCAATGCGTGCCTTCAAGTCATTTCAGACTTAGGGCAATTCTAAGGCAACCCTCTCTCAGAGCTTTCTTATCAAGGTTTATTCAAATAGGGATTGGCCTTTGTTTTTATCTGAGGCTGAGAGAGTGGGACTTGGATAAAGTCACCCAGTGATTCAGAGTCCAAGGCTCAAACCACTAAGCCACAGGGTTGCAGTAGTTTTCTGGGCTGTATCATCATGTTCCAGAAGCATTCTCTCCTGTCATTTCTCCCACATCTATGGCAGGCATCCTCAGAGATTGTGTTGTCTGTTGGAAACTAGGCAAGTGGGGTTTATGTATCTGTGAAATGTCCAAGGTGGGAGAAAGAACTCTTGTCTGCTTGAGGCAAGTGTGAATGTTGCCATTGGCCAGCTTGATTAGCACTGAATAGCCTTACAGCTTCATGGCCTGGCTGATTCCTGCCTGAGGGAATCCTTTGTTGGGAGGTGGGCCGGGCTGTGGCACAGGCTGTTGAGCAACCAGCTGCAGCCAGCTACAACAAATCACTCTGACCAGGAGGTCTTGAGTTCGAGCCCTGCTCGGAGCCTATGCTTGTTTGTCTTTGTTCTATGTTAAAAGGCATTGAATGTTTGCCTTATATATGTAATGTGATCTGCCCTGAGTCCCCTTCGGGGTGAGAAGGGCGGAATATAAATACTGTAAATAAAATAAATAAATAAATAAACTGGCCCTGATTGTTTCCTGTCTGGAATTCTCTTGTTTTTTGAGTGTTGTTCTTTATTTACTGTCCTGATTTTAATTTTTTTTAAAAAATACTGGTAGCCAGATTTGGTTCATTTTCATGGTTTCCTCCTTTATGTTGAAATTGTGCTTGTGGATTTCAGTGGCTTCTCTTGTGTCGTCTGACATGGCGGTTGTGAGAGTGGTCCAGCATGTCTGTGTTCTCAAATAATATTCTGTCTCCAGGTTGGTTCATCAAGTGCTCTGCTATGGCTGACAGGCTTTGAAGCTGCAAGGTTATTTAATACTAATCAAGGTGGCCAGCTGCAACATTTCCACTTGCTTCAAACAGACAAGAGTTCTTTCTCCCACCCTGGACATCATTGCACAGATATATACGAGGGTTGAATGAAAAGTAACAAAAACCTTTGTTACTTGGGTTTGGATGGGGATATTTTAATAAATCAAACGCAGAAATAATCCTTAGACTGTGCTCTTTAACTACCACTATTCACTTTTCCACATCATCACCAAACAATTGGATACATTTCTGCCAACGATGAACAAGTTTTCTGAAGCCGTCACGCAAGTAGTCGACACTCTGTTTCCACAACCGGCGTCTCACAGTCCCCATCGTGCACACATCTTCCGATAGCCAAGCAAAGCAATCATGTGACCCACACGCTCTTGTGAAATGCCGATGATGCTTGAAAATTCTCTCTGAGTGATACGACGATCATCCTAAATCAATCTGTCAACTTTTTCCTTGTGAAACTCGGTGGTTACTGTCACAGAAGCCAGATGTTCCCACCTCAACATCTTGAAACTTACCCAATGACACACAGTACTCACATCAACACAATCACCATAATCAGCTTGCATTCTCTGATGAATCTCCTTTGGGGTGACAACTTCTGTTGTCAAGATTTCAGTAACTGCACATTGCTTAAGTCACATTGACCGACCATCTGCACAGGGTTCCATACTTCACACTTTAACAACACAACCATTCAATGCCAAGGCTTCCTGCCAAATGGAACTGTAGAGGAGAGTCTCCTGAACAAGCCAGGACCTGCCGCAGACCAGGACTGCCATCTTCTGAGAAGTTACGAAGGAGGAGGCATTACTTTTCACTCATTGCCCTGTGTATTTGCATATATAAAATTGGCATAGAAATCAAACATTACTAATTGAATCAGTATGTGCAAGGCTTGCTGAGCAGGCTGATTTGTCTTGTGGTGGAATACTGTACAGCTGGAGCATTTCCTGCAGAGTCCACTGTAAACACTGCATGCTGTTTCTCATAGATCCGTGTGAAGCAGTGCCATTCAGAAACCTTTTACTCTGGATACGTTTTTTGGTGACCTTAGGGTTCCCCATTTGTGGTTAGGACCCACACTTTAAGAAGCAGTGCCATAGAGAACAGGTTATGGATCCATCGATTCATGTTGCAGGAAATTAGGAAGAACTTCATTAGGAAGAACTTCATGATAGCAATGGAATATTTTGTTGCCTCAGAGTCTGCTGAAGGCTCCTGCATCCAGAATCTGGATGGCCATCTGTTAGGAGGGCTTTGATTTTGCTTTTCCTGCCTGGCATAAAGGGATTGGACTGGATAGTTTCCACACCTATGTTTAAATCACTATGTTTGAATATTTTAAAAGTTGCCGGGCTTTAGCACAGCAGGTTAAAACCACCAGCTGCAATATATCTTGTCAATCAAGAAGTTGACAGTTCGAAGCCCGGGTCAGGGTGAGCTCCTGGCCTTTAGCCCAGCTTCCGCCTACCTAGCGGTTTGGAAGCAAAATGTGAGTAGATAAATAGGTACTGCTTAAAAGCAGGGAGGTGTTTTAAGGTACCCATAAGGAAATGCCAGCAATTCAATCAAAACGAGGAAGTTTATGAACAGAGCTCTTAGGCAGGGAGATGGAGTAATAGCCCCCCCCCCCCCCGCGCACAAAATGTGAGTAGATAAATAGGTACTGCTTAAAAGCAGGGAGGTGTTTTAAGGTACCCATAAGGAAATGCCAGCAATTCAATCAAAACGAGGAAGTTTATGAACAGAGCTCTTAGGCAGGGAGAGGGAGTAATAGCCCCCCCCCCCCCGCGCACAAAATGTGAGTAGATAAATAGGTACTGCTTAAAAGCGGGGAGGTATTTTAAGGCACCCATAAGGAAATGCCAGGAAAATGCCGGCGATTCAATCAAAAGGAGGAAGTTCACAAAGAAAGCTCTTTGGCAGGGAGATGGAGTAATATTCCCCCCAACACACAAAATGTGAGTAGATAAATAGGTACTGCTTAAAAGTGGGGAGGTAGTTTAAGGCACCCATAAGAAAATGCCAGCAATTTGATCAAAAGGAGGAAGTTTACGAACAGAGCTCTTAGGCAGGGAGATGGAGTAATAGCCCCCCCCATACACACACAAAATGTGAGTAGATAAATAGGTACTGCTCAAAAGCGGGGAGGTATTTTAAGGCACCCATAAGGAAATGCCAGGAAAATGCCAGCAATTCAATCAAAAGGTGGAAATTTACGAACAGAGCTCTTTGGGAGGGGGATGGAGTAATAGCCCCCCCAAAATGTGAGTAGATAAATAGGTACTGCTTAAAAGCGGGGAGGTATTTTAAGGCACCCATAAGGAAATGCCAGGAAAATGCCAGCAATGCGATCAAAAAGAGGAAGTTTACGAACAGAGCTCTTTGGCAGGGAGATGGAGTAATATTTCCCCAAACACACAAAATGTGAGTAGATAAATAGGTACTGCTCAAAAGCAGGGAGATATTTTAAGGCACCCATAAGGAAATGCCAGGAAAATGCCGGCGATTCGCTCAAAAGGAGGAGGTTCACAAAGAAAGCGACAACACACACACACCCCGCCGTGGCCAGAACTGAGCACAAGCCTCCAAGTTGCCAAAGATGGGAAAAGCCTATATATATATATATATCACGGTGACCCACAAAACAACAAAACTACAGGCCCCCCAACCTCTAAATTTGACAACACAACCCGTCATCCACGCCTCTAGGTTGATACAACAAAAAGAAAAGAAAAATAAAGTCCTAATTAGAGAGAGAGGAATAATTGCTTTTATCCAATTGCTGCCAGTTAGAAGGCTAATAAAAAAACAATTAAAAACACTAAAAAATAATTAAAAACACTAAAAAAAATTAATACAATAAAATACTGTAACAGAAAATAACTAAAAATAATACAAGAAAATAATAAAATATAATAAAAAGATAACTTACAATAAAATTTATTAAAAAAATGCAAATAACGTCAAATAAAAATTACACAATTTTTAACCAATACCACCACCACTTTGCCACAGCAACGCGTGGCCGGGCACAGCTAGTGTGTGTGTGTGTGTGTGTGTATATATATATATATATATACACACACACACACACACACACACACACACTTCTATCTATGTACAATTGTCTGTCTTGTCAATGTATACACAGCACTGAATGTTTGCCACATATGTATGTTCTGTGATCGGCCCTGAGAAGGGCAGAATATAAATACTGTAAATAAAGACATGGCAGAATAAAAGGGGTTAGACTGGATGACCTTTAGGGTCTTCTACAAGTGGGGCTGCAGGAAGGGAGAGGGCAAAGGGTTCGCCCTGAGCAGCTGCTTCTTATGCACATAGAAGGCCGGTTTTGAACAAAGGGAACTAAATGGAGATGGTGCAAGGAAATTGGGGAGGGGGGGGGGACGCACAACAAATGAGGCCAGAGGCTGACTTCCTCTTATGACTTCCTCTTGCTCAGAGAGCCGGACAATCGGGGTCAGGCCGCTGGCTGGGTATTATTACTGTTCTGGGCTCCCCCCCCCCCCCCCCCCGCTTATCCTGCCCCCAATCCGCCATCTGCAAAGGGCCTCCTAAACGGCTTATTTTGCCCCCGGCCCCTTCCTGCATTTAACCCCCACCCCCCAATTCTGAAGGCTCAGGCCAGGGCTCTGCAGGGAAAGCTGACCCTGAATGCTACTATTACTACTACTACTATCTGTTGTTGATGAGATCCCCAAAGGCCATCCGGACCAACCTCTTTGTGCCGGGCAGGAAGACACAATCCAAACCCTCCCGGCAGATAGCCAACTCGGCCTCTGTTTATAAAGACTCCAACAGGGTCCCACGGAGCATATTCCAGCACCAAACAGCTCTTATTCTGATGAAGTTCGACTTGACGTGGCTTGTCCTGCAATTTGATCTATTGCTCCAATTGCTAATAATCTAATAGACTTGGAAAGGATCCCCAGAGGCTATCCAGTCCAACTTCCTTTGTGCCAGGCAGGAAGGCACAACCCAAGCCCTCCTGAGAGATGGCCATCCATCCTCAGTTTAAAGACATCCAGAGAAGGAGACTTTCCCAAAAGTTTCCCAAAGACCTCATAACAACAACAACGCTGTCAGAAAACAGGGGAATTCCAGACAGGAAACCATCAGGTCTAGCTAACACCTCCCAACAAAGGATTGCCCCAGGCAGGAAGCAGCCAGGCTCCGAAGCTGCAAGGCTATTCGATTCTAATCAAGCTGGCCAATTGCAACATTCACACTTGCCTCAGGCAGACAAGAGTTCTTTCTCTCGTCCTGGACATTATTCCACAGATACAGTAGAGTCTCATTTATCCAAGCCTCACTTATCCAAGCCTCTGGATTATCCAAGCCATTTTTGTAGTCAATATTTTCATTATATCGTGATATTTTGGTGCTAAATTCGTAAATACAGTAATTACAACATAACATTACTGCGTACTGAACTACTTTTTCTGCCAAATTTGTTGTATAACATGATGTTTTGCTGCTTTATTTGTAAAATCATAACCTAATTTGATGTTTAATAGGCTTTTCCTTTATCCCTCCTTATTATCCGAGATATTCGCTTAACCAAGCTTCTGCTGGCCCATTTAGCTTGGATAAGTGAGACTCTACTGTAATCTAATAGACTTGGAAGGGACCCCCAGAGGCTATCCAGTCCAACCTCCTTTGTGCCAGGCAAGAAGGCACAACCCAAGCCCTCCTGAGAGATGGCCATCCATCCTCAGTTTAAAGACACTCCACTGGACTCCCAGGCCGCATGTTTCCCAGTCCAACAACTCACAACAACAACAACAATGTCAGAACACAGAAATTCCAGACAGAAAACCATCAGGTCCAGCTAACACCTCCCAACAAAGTATTCCCCCAGGCAAGAAGCAGCCAGGCTCCAAAGCTGCAAGACTATTCAATTCTAATCAAGCTGGCCAATTGCAACATTTAGATAACAAGAGAGACCCAGACAGGAAACAATCAGGTCCATCTAACACCTCCCAACAAAGGATTTCCCCCAGGCAGGAAGCAGCCAGGCTCCGAAGTTGCAAGACTATTCGATTCTAATCAAGCTGGCCAATTGCAACATTCAGAAAACAAGAGAGATCCAGACAGGAAACAATCAGGTCCATCTAACACCTCCCAACAAAGGATTTCCCCCAGGCAGGAAGCAGCCAGGCTCCGAAGCTGCAAGGCTATTCGATTCTAATCAAACTGGCCAACTGCAACATTTACACTTGCCTCAGGCAGACTAGAGTCTCGTCCTGGACATTATTCCACAGATATATAAGCCCCACTTGCCTGGTTTCTAACAGATCTCACAACCTCTGAGCATGCCTGCCACAGATACGGTCAGGAAAGAATGCTTCTGGAACATGGCCAGACAGATCTGAAAATTCACAGCACCCCAGTGATTCTGACCATGAAAGCCGTCGACAATATATATTATGACTACCCAGCCTGTCTTTAAGCATGAATTTTAAATGTGTGTCCTTTGTTTAATCTCTGTTCCGTGCATTTTAACACGTATATTATAGAAAAACATTTTAATACACGCATTGTAGTATTTTTACAATGTTTATGTGTATTAATTATTCTGTAACCCGCCTCGAGCCAAGAGAAGCGGGTAACAAATAAAATTGTTGTTGTTGTTGTTCTGGAGACTAGAATACAAGGGAGCAATGGATTCAAATGGCAAGAATAAACATTCCTATCTCAACATCAGAAAGAACTTCCTGATGGAAAAAGCTGTTTGGCAGTGGAATATGCTTCCTAGGAATCTCCTCCCTTCTCTGGCAGCTTTTAAGCAGAGTCTGGATGGTCATCTGTTGGGATTGCTTGGTTTGTGACCTGCATGGCAGACTGAGGTTGGACTAGATGGCCTCTGGAGGTATCTTCCAACTCTATGGGTGGATATTCAGCGCCATATAAAACAGTGTGAGCATGTGACACACACTTTGCAGTGGGGTGTGCATGCACATGTGCATTAATGCGCGTGTGTGCACATGCATGCATGTGCAAGTGTGCATTAATGTGCATGTGTGTGCATGCATGCATGTGCAAGTGTGCATTAATGTGCATATGTGCACACACATACATGTGCCAGTATGCATTAATGTGCATGTGTGTGCATGCATGCATGTGCAAGTGTGCATTAATGCATGTGTGTGTGCGTGCAGGCATGTGAAAGTGTGCATTAATGTGCATGTGCATGTGCAAGTATGCATTAATGCGTGTGCACGCACTTGCATGCATGTGCAAGTGAGCATTAATGTGAGTGTGTGCGCATGCAGGCATGTGAAAGTGTGCATTAATGTGCATGTGCATGTGCAAGTATGCATTAATGCGTGTGCACGCCCTTGCATGCATGTGCAAGTGAGCATTAATGTGAGTGTGTGCGCATGCATGTGTGAGTGTGCATGCATATGTGCAAGTGTGCGCGCATACACTTGAATGTGTGCATTCATGCGCACACATGTATACATATATGTGCGGGGGAACGTTGCAAGAAGCAGCCCAGCATGCCATCCTCCCCCCTCTCTTTCCCAGCTTCCTCCAGTGATGCCTCCTCTCCGAAGGATTAAGGCGCATTACTCCGTGGAGGGAGGCACGGGCTGGTGGCGGATGCGCCACAGCAACAGAGCCCCCCTCGTTCCCTGCGCGGGTGGCCAATGGCAGGCCGACCCACAGGCCAATGGGAGACCATTGCTACCCCCCAGGATCCCAAACGGCCTGGCTCCTTCTTGCTAATCCAGGGCAGCACGGGAGGGGTGCCGCGCACAGCCATAGCCATGGTGAGGCCGGAAAGGTAACCGAATCCTCCTCCTCCTCCTCCTCCTCCTCGGTGCCAGGTGTGCAAAGATCACCAGCCCGCTTTCCCTTGGGAGACGGCTTGCGCTCCTGCCAGAGACAATCAAGGGATTACGGCAAAAAGCAAGGTGTTTCAGGCCAGAGGAGGAGGAGAAAGGGAGGAAAAGGCCAAGGGCATGTTAGGAAGCATCCAACGCGGGTATGGGCAAACTTGGGACCTCTTAAGCGGCCGAGGCTGAAAAGGAAAGGGCCTGAGGCTGTTAGGAATGGTGGGAGTTGGAGTCCAAAACACCTGGAAGGAGGTCCCAAGTTTTAATAATAACTGGCCACCTTGATTAGCATTGAAAAGATATACCCTGTTTCCCTGAAAATAAGACATCCCCTGAAAATAAGACCTATTGCATCTTTGGGGTCAAAAATTAATATAAGACACTGTCTTATTTTCGGGGAAACACGGTATATAAACCCCACTTGCCTCAGGGCTGTATGGCCATGTTCCAGAAGCATTCTCTCCTGATGTTTCTTCCGCATCTATGGCAGGCATCCTCAGAGGTTGTGCCTTGTTTCCAACAAACCTCAACAACCTCAGAGATGCCTGCCACAGATGTGGGTGAAACGTCAGGTGAGAATGCTTCTGGAACACGCACAAGAACCCAGTTATTCCAGCCATGAAAGCCTTCAACAATGCATTCAACCTAGAATTGCATTGGCTTTTTCAACTGCTGCACCACACTGTTGGGCTGGATGGCCCTTCAATGATTTGCTTGTTTTGCAAACGAATGTGGGACGGTCCGGTTGGCTTTTGGACCACAAGCACCTCCTGTCTGAATGGAAAGAAAAGATAGGGAGGCTGTGCTGTCTCAAGGAGAAAGTCAAATTTCACTAAAGCTCGCTCCCTCCTTCGCTCCTGGCTCTGTCCCACTGCCAGCCCAAAGCAGACAAAAGCCTCCTTTGACTCCGGAGAACAATGGGCTTATGCAAGCAGCATCCTCCCGGTATAGTCAGTCATTCGGTGGCCCAAGGAAAGCCACCCCTGCCTATAACCAATTGGCTCCTCAAGGGCTCCAGGAATAACCCGCCAATCGTCGTGTGATGGAATGGGGGAGAGAATAATCATCTCTAGTATGAATATTAGGGCATGGGTCCTGTCTGTGGGACAAGCATGCTTTAATGGATCCAGCACCCTTTGCTTGCCGCTCATGCCTGGCTTTGGAGACAAACAGGAGGCGCAAAGGTTTCCTGCATTAAGCCGGGCTTCCGGCGGAGGACATTGTCTGGCTTGGAGCAGACGGCCGGACGGAGCATCATCATCATCATCATCTTTGTCGTCCCCTCTCCGGCTGAAACAGCAGCCAGGCAAGATGCGGAGCAGCGCCATAAATTATTCACTGGCAGAAGGGATGAGAGAAGAGAGAAAGGGAGGGAAGGAGGGGTGAAGGAACGCCGGGCGGCTCAGGGAAGATTACGGAAAGCAAAGCGGGCAAGGCCTGCGGAGAGGACCGGAGGCTTGAGCTAGAAGCATAAAGGAATGGGCACACAACATACATCACACCAAGTGTGTGTTTTTGTTCACAACACAGATGGAAAGAGTCCTGTGACAGTGCCATAGAAAACCAGCATCACAGAATCATAAAAGTGGCCTCTAAGCCCAACCCACTTCTACCAGGTGAGGAGACACAATCAAAGCCCTCACCACAGATGGCCATCCTGCCCCTGTGTTGCAAAACCTCCAAAAAAGGAGACTCCACCAATACTCTTGAGGCCCAGGCTGAAAAGGAAAGGGCCTGAGGCTGTTAGGAAAGGTGGGAGTTGGAGTCCAAAACACCCAGAGAGCCCAAGTTTTAATAATAATAATAATAATAATAATAATAATAATAATAATAATAATAATAATAATCAGCTGATGACCTAAAATGCAGACTGTGCAAGGAAACCGATGAAACCATAGATCATATCCTCAGCTGCTGTAAGAAAATTGCACAGACAGACTACAAACAGAGGCACAACCATGTGGCCCAAATGATTCATTGGAACTTATGCCTCAAGTACCACCTCCCTGCAGCAAAGAACTGGTGGGATCACAAACCTGCAAAAGTATTGGAAAATGAGCACGCAAAGATACTGTGGGACTTCCAAATCCAGACTGACAAAGTTCTGGAACACAACACACCAGACATCACAGTTGTGGAAAAGAAAAAGCTTTGGATCATTGATGTCGCCATCCCAGGTGACAGTCGCATTGACGAAAAACAACAGGAAAAACTCAGCCGCTATCAGGACCTCAAGATTGAACTTCAAAGACTCTGGCAGAAACCAGTACAGGTGGTCCCGGTGGTGATGGGCACATTGGGTGCCGTGCCAAAGGATCTCAGCCGGTATTTGGAAACAATAGACATTGACAAAATTACGATCTGCCAGCCGCAAAAGGCCACCCGACTGGGATCTGCGCGCATCATCCGAAAATACATCACACAGTCCTAGACACTTGGGAAGTGTTCAACTTGTGATTTTGTGATATGAAATCCAGCATATCTATCTTGTTTGCTGTGTCATACAATGTCGTTGTATCAATAATAATAATAATAATAATCCTTTATTTATATACCACTCAATCTCCTTGAGAAGACTCAGGGCCCATTTCCAGCATTTACATTTAAGCATGGCTGTCACGTCCCCTCTCAAACTTAGGTTTTCTAAACTAAACCCAACTCTTTTCCATGCTATATCCACTCCTTAAAAACTGCTTTTCACAGGGATTCATAGTTTCCAGATTTTCTCCGATCACCGTCCAGTTTATCCATATCCAATTGCTTTGCCCAAAAACGGATACAGTGTTACCAATTCGAGGTCCGAGCAAAGCAGAAGAGAGTTGAGGCTATGACTTCCCTAGACACTATCTAGCTGTTGATGCAGTCTACAATTGCATTGGCCTTTTTAGCTGCCGCATCACACTGTATGGCTTGAAGACCCCTTCCAGATATTCTGTTCTCAAGCCATGGGTCGCCCATCCTGTATCTGCACCTTTCATATTTTTTCTGCCTCTCCTAACTCACGCAAAACGAAGAACCCAGACCACTGACATTACCTTCTTCCCAAGCAGACCAAGACCTCGGTGCTCCCTCCGCATGGGCTCTTTGGGGAGGAGGAGAAGCCGGCCGGCCGTTGTGGCCGCAATGTGGCCGGAGCCGGCTGGGCGGAGGGCCGGGAGGACAAAGTGGCCCTGTTCTGGGTCTGCCTCCCAAACGTGAAAGGAGCCTCCTTGTACCAGCCCTCCCTGAATCCTCCAGGAAAAATCTATGACTGTTTGGCGATGGTAACGATTACATGCACATTGTTAGTCTGCCTTTCAGACATGGGTAAAGTTGGGCCCTCCAGGTGTTTTGGACTTCAACTCCCACCATTCCTAACAGCCTCAGGCTTCTTCCTTTTCTACCGCTTTAAGCTTAAGATCTGGTGGCAGACGACTCTTACAAGTAAAACAAGCAGTCAAAGAAGAAGAACATGCCCTGGAAGAATATGTAAAGCAAAGTGAAGAACCTGCTTTAATTGAAGTCAAAAATCAGAAACTCCTCAAAGCACAGCAGACAAAGATTCAGTACAAGAAAACCGCACTACAAACTAGAGCTGACAGCTGGCATAACAAAACATTGCATGGAAAGTTCCTTGACAAAATGGAAGGAAAAGCTGACAAGGAGAAGACCTGGCTCTGGCTCACGAATGGGACCCTGAAGAAGGAGACAGAAGGCCTGATCCTTGCAGCCCAGGAGCAAGCCATCAGGACAAATGCAATTCAGGCCAAGATTGAAAAATCAGCTGGTGTCCCAAAATGCAGACTGTGCAAGGAAGCTGACGAAACCACTGATCATATCCTCAGCTGCTGTAAGAAAATCACACAGACAGACTACAAACAGAGGCACAACTATGTGGCCCAAATGATTCATTGGAACTTATGCCTCAAGTACCACCTCCCAGCAGTAAAGAACTGGTGGGATCACAAACCTGCAAAAGTATTGGAAAATGAGCATGCAAAGATACTGTGGGACTTCCGAATCCAGACTGACAAAGTTCTGGAACACAACACACCAGACATCACAGTTGTGGAAAAGAAAAAGGTTTGGATAATTGATGTTGCCATCCCAGGTAACAGTCGCATTGACGAAAAACAACAGGAAAAACTCAGCCGCTATCAGGACCTCAAGATTGAACTTCAAAGACTCTGGCAGAAACCAGTGCAGGTGGTCCCAGTGGTGATCGGCACACTGGGTTCCGTGCCAAAAGATCTCAGCCGGCATTTGGAAACAATAGACATTGACAAAATTATGATGTGCCAACTGCAAAAGGCCACCCGACTGGGATCTGCGCGCATCATCCGAAAATACATCACAGAGTCCTAGACACTTGGGAAGTGTTCAACTTGTGATTTTGTGAAACGAAATCCAGTATATCTATCTTGTTTGCTGTGTCTTAATAAAGTAATAATAATAATATACTCTGCTTTATCTCTCCCAAAAGAGACTCAAAGCAGCTTGTCATAAAAGCACTAATATGCAATTTAAAATATACAACTTTGCAAACATTAAAAAAGAATTAAACACAGATAGCACTAAAAAAAATCACAGTTAAAATACATCAAAACCTATCCAGAGTTCAAAACTTGATGCCATGGGGTCCTAAGAGTGTGCACAGATATAGGATGGCTTGGAAACAGTCCATGCGGAAGGAGCCTTAGGAGAGCACAAGATGAATGTAAATCAACAGTGTGATGCAGCAGCTAAAAAGGCCAATGCAGAACAGTCAAAGGTCTGGAAACCATGGATCCCTGTGAGGAGCAGCTTAGGGACTAGATGGCCTCTGGGGAACCCTTCTACTTTTCTGACCGCAATCCCAAGAATACAGATTCTTCCTGTTTATTTCGCCCCTTCCTTTTATTGTCCTCTGTTTGAAAGCCAAGGTCTCTAATCTTCCTTCTTGGAACCAGAACTGCGATGGTGATGCTGTTATTTGTTTGTATCCAACTTTTTCCTCCTTGGTGGCTTAGGTTTCCCCTGACGTTAAGTCCAGTCGTGTCCGATTCTGGAGGTTGGTGCTCATCTCCATTTCTAAGCCGAAGAGCCGGCGCTGTCCGTAGACAACTCCTAGGTCACGTGGCCAGCATGACTGCATGGAGCGCCCTTACCTTCCCATAGAAGCAGTACCTATTGATCTACTCACATTGGCATGTTTTTGAACTGCTGCATCACCCTGCTGGATTTCATGCCCAGATCCTTTCCAGGTGCCACACATCCAGTATCTTTATTTTCTGCCCCAGAAAGGCAGAGGGAATTAAGGAGCCCCCCTTCTCTCCTCCTTGTCTTGGAGGACAATGGGCCTTTCTTGCCTTCCACAGAGGGAGGTCTTTTTGTCCCTTTGCACCCCCTCGCTCTCTCGTCTCTCCAAGCATTTCCTTTTCGGCCCCGCCAGCTGCCTCCGTGCCAAGGCCTTCAGGGGGACAATGAGGGATTCAGACATGCCTGGGCGAAGGTTCGGTCCATCAGCCCTGCCCAAATGCCACCAAGGTGAGCTTTGACCCATGCAACTTGCCTTTGAACCATCCTGTTATCCCATGTCTGCTTTGAATGTTCTGCTAAAGCAGTGGTTCCCAACCTTTGGGCCTCCAGATGTTTTGGACTCCAAATCCCAGAATCCCCAACCACCTTACCAGCTGATGTCCAAAACACTTGGAGGCCCAAAGGTTGGGAACCGCTGTGCTAAAGGCACCTTGCAAAAAAAGATAACTTGCAAATAGAAAGTCAGCTTATCAAAAAACAGAGAACACGGATTATCTTTTCTACTAGACTAACTTTCTACTTGCAAAGATCTTTCTCATTCCATGTGTCTCATGCAAGAGGTAAAAATGGGATATAGATATCCCCGGTGGCGCAGTGTGTTGAAGCGTTGAACTGCTGAACTTGCAGACCGAAAGGTTGCAGGTTCGAATCAAACAATGATGGATCTGGACCAAACTTGGCACGAAGACTCAATATGCCCAAATGTGAACACTGGTGGAGTTTGGGGAAATAGACCTTGACATTTGGGAATTGTAGCTGCTGGGATTTATAGTTCACCTACATCCAGAAAGCACTGTGAATTTTACTTTGTTACACAGTGTAGTTGCAGGCACGGGTCACCTACCGGCTGTTAGGAATTATGGGAGTTGGAGTCCAAAACACCTGGAGGGCTGAAGTTGGCCTCTGCCTGCTTTAAACTACAAGTTTCCCCGCATAACACTCACCGTCTTCCTGGCTGTGGATGTTCTGCGGGCTCCGCATGCCTTCCGCCTGGCTGGGGCTCAAACTGGAGTTGAGATGCTGGTCAGCTGACATCCATGTGGAGTCGCTCATATCAAAATCCTCGCTGCTCACCGACGTTTCATCCTGGAAGAAGGGAACAAAAGGGTTAATATATATATACATATTGTTAGGGATTCCTCTTCTTCAGAAGCGGAAGGGAAGCAGGAAAGAGTTCATGAATCTGAGGGTGAGTTGGAATCTGAGGAGGAGATTTTGCAAGTGCCCACATTTCATGAGAGGCGAAAGGAAACAGAGCAGAGACGTCGTTCAGCTAGAATAGCTGCCAGAAATGCAGCCGAGTAAATAGGAACTGCCCTAGCAGCTGTGAGCGGACTCAGGGCTATAAAGCAGAAGCAGGTGCAGCCAGCTCTTGCTGGTAACAAACTGATTCTAATGCCTAAGCCTTCACTCCCCTTGTGCCTGCTTCGAGTCTGCATCTGGGAAACTGCTCCTATGGATTTATTGCTGTTTCTTTGTCTGAAGTAAGACTGCTATTTGATTTGGGAATTTATCAGGGACTAAGAACTATGTTTGCTGTAAGACTTCCTTGTTTCCTTTTGCATTATTCCACAGAGTGTGCTGTTCTTTATGTTTTGCTGAAGTAAAGCAGTTTTCATTTACTTACCACTGTGTTTGAAGGTTGTTCTTGAAAGACAAAGCAGGGCACATACAGACACACACACATACTGTATATACATGAGTATAAGCCGACCCGAATAAAAGCCGAGGCATCTAATTTTACCACAAAACAACTGGGAAATCATTGACTCAAGTATAAGCCGAGGGTGGTAAATTTCAGAAATAAAAATAGATACCAATAAAATTACATGAATTGAGGCATCAGTAGGTTAAACGTTTTTGAATATTTACATCAAGCCCTAATATAAGACTGTCTAACTCTGATTAAATCATTATTCTCATCTTCTTCAATGTAAATGTGCTTATGTATCCTTTTAATAATAATAGAGTAAAATAATACATGTAATAATAATAATAATAATAACTTTGTCCAGACTGACAGAGTTCTGGAACACAACACACCAGACATCACAGTTGTGGAAAAGAAAAAGGTTTGGATCATTGATGTCGCATTGACGAAAAACAACAGGAAAAACTTAGCCGCTATCAGGACCTCAAGATTGAACTTCTAAGACTGGTAGAAACCAGTGCAGGTGGTCCCGGTGGTGATCGGCACATTGGGTGCTGTGCCAAAAGATCTCAGCCGGCATTTGGAAACAATAAACATTGACAAAATCACGATCTGCCAACTGCAAAAGGCCACCCTACTGGTATCTGTGCGCATCATCCGAAAATACATCACACAGTCCTAGACACTTGGGAAGAGTTCGACTTGTGATTTTGTGATACGAAATCCAGCATATCGATCTTGTTTGCTGTGTCATAATAAATTAATAATAATAATAAATACAGGAAAATAACACATGTAATAATAAATAGAGTAGAATAACAAATGTAATAATAATATCAGAGTGAAATAATAAATGTATTATTAATAATAATAAAAATAGAGTAAAATAAATGTAATACAGTAGAGTCTCACTTATCCAACATAAACGGGCCAGCAGAATGTTGGATAAGTGAATATGTTGGATAATAAGGAGAGATTAAGAAAAAGCCTATTAAACATCAAAATAGGTTATGATTTTACAAATTAAGCACCAAAACATCACGTTATACAACAAATTTTACAGAAAAAATAGTTCATTACACATTAATGCTATGTAGTAATTACTGTATTTATGAATTTAGCACCAAAATATCATGATATATTGAAAACATTAACTACAAAAATGTGTTGGATAATCCAGAACGTTGGATATGTGAGTGTTGGATAAGTGAGACTCTACTGTAGTAGCAAAAAAAATATAGTACAATAATAAATGTAATAATAATAATAGAGTAAAATAATAAATGTAATAATACCAATAATAATAGAGAGAGAAAAATTAATGTACCATATATTCTCGAATATAAGCTGACCCAAATATACGCAAACCAGGATCCTCGCCCGAGTATAAGCCGATGGGGGCTTTTTCAGTCCTGAAAAACTAGGCTTATACTTGAGTATATGATGCCCGAAAGAAACGGAATGAAGAAGAGGAAGCAGAAGATCATAATGGTGCAAGGGACCCCATCCAATTAAACGGACCCCACCATTAAAGCCCTCCCGACGGATGGCCATCCAGAGAAGGAGGTTCGGCGGCACCCCGAAGAAGAAACATCTCTGACCATCAAGACATTCCTCCTAATATTTTCCTGCCATTTGAAGCCATTGCTCTCCCGGTGCTTCTCATTTTCGTCCCCGCACCCAAAACCCTGGCTCCAGACTTCCCAAAGGAAGCGTGCTATTTCCTGCCCGGTCTTCCTGTTTGGAGACCAGAGACCGTCATTAAGGACAATTAGCCAAGGGACAGATGGCTTTGGCTTGGTCTCACTTTCACACACACACCCCTTGCTCCTTTCTCCGCAACCTCCTGGAGAAGCAATGCAGTTTGGATCCACTTTAACTAGATCTGGATGCCCCCGAAACAGACCGGGCTCGGCGGAGTTTGCAGAAGCAGGCAGCAACGTTGGGAGAAAACGGCAAGAGAATCCGTTGCTCCCTTCCGATTATTCCCCGGCATTTAGCCACCCACCCCTTGCAGAGACAAGGACTCAAGCCTAAGTCTTCTTATCTTATTTACCCTCCCGGGAGGCAGGTTAAGAAAGGGTGACCTCCGCAAGGACAGAAGGAAAATGTGACCCCAGGAGACCCCAAGAAATGAGCCCAAGAATCTCCGAGGACAGGCCTGGGCCAACTTGGGCCCTCCAGGTGTTTTGGACTCCAACTCCCACCATTCCTAACAGCCGGTAGGCTGTTAGGAATGGTGGGAGTTGGAGTCCAAAACACCTGGAGGGCCCAAGTTGGCCCAAGCCTGTCCTAATCAACATTACAAAGTACAGTATTCTCATATTTACTTTCTCACTCAAGGTACAAACTTTATTTTAACTCTGTGTATCTTGTATCTCTTTTAATCATGTTTTTTTATTTTTGTAGTGGCACGTCTTTGTGCTTGGAAGTTCAAAGACAGGGTTCTTCAGTCTAACAGCCGAGTTACCTGTGTGCCATTGCACTAATGCTTGTGAATATCACTTCTTCAAAGAAGTGACTTCTAACCAATTGCATGCTTTTCTTGACTAGTGGTTTTCCAAAGGTGTTCTCATGTCTTTGTCCTTGGATTTTTGCTGTGTATGTGTACTGTGATCCGCCCAGAGTTCCCTTGGGGAGATAGGGCGGAATATAAATAAAGTGTTGTTGTTGTTGTTGTTGTCGTTGCTATTATTATTATTATTATTATTACTACTACTACTACTACTATTATTATTATTGGAAGTTCAAAGACAGGGTTCTTCAGTCTAACAGCCAAGTTACCTGTGTGCCATTGCACTAATGCTTGTGAATATCACTTCTTCAAAGAATTGACTTCTAACCAATTGCATGCTTTTCTTGACTAGTGGTTTTCCAAAGGTGTTCTCATGTCTTTGTCCTTGGATTTTTGCTGTGTATGTGTACTGTGATCCGCCCAGAGTTCCCTTGGGGAGATAGGGCGGAATATAAATAAAGTGTTGTTGTTGTTGTTGTTGTTGTTGTTGTTGTTGTTGTTGTTGTTGTTGTCGTCGTCATTGCTATTATTATTATTATTATTATTACTACTACTATTATTATTATTGGAAGTTCAAAGACAGGGTTCTTCAGTCTAACAGCCGACTTACCTGTGTGCCATTGCACTAATGCTTGTGAATATCACTTCTTCAAAGAATTGACTTCTAACCAATTGCATGCTTTTCTTGACTAGTGGTTTTCCAAAGGTGTTCTCACGTCTTTGTCCTTGGATTTTTGCTGTGTATGTGTACTGTGATCCGCCCAGAGTTCCCTTGGGGAGATAGGGCGGAATATAAATAAAGTGTTGTTGTTGTTGTTGTCGTCGTTGCTGCTATTATTATTATTATTATTATTATTATTATTATTAGAATCATAGAATCATAGAATAGTAGGGTTGGAAGAGATGTCATGGGCCATCCAGTCCAACCCCCTGCCAAGTAGCAGGAAATCGCATTCAAAGCACCCCCGACAGATGGCCATCCAGTCTCTGCTTAAAAGCCTCCAAAGAAGGAGCCTCCACCATAGTCCAGTGGAGAACACCACAGTACTATTATTATTATTATTGGAAGTTGAAAGACAAGGTTCTTCAGTCTAACACCCGAGTTACCTGTGTGCCATTACATGAATGCTTATGAATATAATTTGTTCAAAGAGTTGACTTCTAACCAAGGCCATGCTTTTCTTGACTAGTGGTTTTCAAAAGGTGGTCTCCACATATTCATGGAGATACACATTTGCCAAAAGGATACTTGCCCAGAGACTGGGTGAAGTTATTTTCCAGTAGGTTATGGATTTTGCAACTCTGGGAGTTGGTGCTCTTCTCCATTTCTATGATGGAGAGCCAGCTTTGTCCGTAGACGCCTCCAAGGTCATGTGACTGGAGCAGTACCTATTGATCTACTCACATTTGCACGTTTTCAAACTGTTCGGCTGGCGGAAGCTGGGGCTAACAGCAGAAGCTCCCCGAATTCAACATCATAGTATTATTTATCCACTTCCAAAAAAAGAGAGACTTTTCTAAGTCCTGCAGTGTTATTCTTGGGTAAGCAGTCCTGCATTTCATTGGGATTAGCTCTTATCCAGGGGTTTTACCTATCTCTGCGACCATCTGCTAAGATATTACACATCCTTGGAGAACTCATTTAAGTTTACTTTGTCATGAATTCAAGAGGCATGAACCAAAAAGAGAGCCCAGACCTGCTCAAGAACTTGCAAAACTCCAACCAAAGTGCACACAAACACACACCTGGCCAAGCCGTAAGCTCCAAAAGCTTGGAAATGGCCTTGGCACCAACATAGAAAGCGGAGAGAGAAAACTGGAAGATGTGTGTAAAGTGACGCCATTAAAAGGCCATTAAAATCCAATTCCAGAAATTATTTTTAATCATAGCAATGCTAATATTTAAGGCTGTTTCCAACTGCTCCGAGCACTTCACGTACGTTAGTGCCGCAATATCGCAACGCTTATGGTATTGCAGGCTTCCCCTGGGGAACAAAGTGCATCTACACTGTGGGTTAAACACAGTTGGACACCACTTTCATTGCTATGTGAACCAGGGAGTTGTGGTTTGAAGACACATGCACACAAGGCCTGAATAATAGCCCAAAAGGCACCAAATGCAGTCTCATCTTGGATGCTAAGCAGGGTTGCTCCTGGCTAGCGCTTGGATGGGAGACCACCAACTATGACCAAGTATCTGTAGGGTCTATTTCAAAGCAAAAGCAATTCTGAGTCTTCCTTTGCGTAAGAAAACCCTGTGAAATCCCCATAAGTTGCATGCGGCAAAGCCAAGGCTCGTGGGCCGAATATGGCCCAACAGATTCCGGACTACAACTCCTGTATTTGTCATCATTTGGACATCACAACTAAAGTGGATTGGGATACTTTGGAAGTCATCTGCGGTTTGTTCTGTTTATTCAGGAAAGTGAGACTTGAACTGAGATACTAGGCTCGTGGATAGGATGCCTGGCTTTAAAATATCCTTTAGCCTTTCCTAAATCTCAGAGCCACAAGGGCTGTTGGGCTGCCATTCACACCATCCCCGGTTCTCATGGCAGATATAATGCAAAGTGATGGGAGTTGTTCAATAACATCCGGGAACCCAAATTTGGGTAAAAACTAAAAAGCACCGACCATCTATATAAATAAAAATGTAATGTCCGTTTGTGGGGATCTTGTAACTCCCAAAATACTTTGCCAATTGCTTCAAAATTTGGACACAACGTAGCATTTGAACAGGCAAGTGTTTTAAGGTATTCACATACCTACTATTACACACCTGACACACCTGAGACAGGTAAAACTGTGCTCTGGTTCACAAACAGCGCCATCTGCTGAGCAAAAAAGGAACAGCCTCTGTACTAAAAGCAACTGCTTAAAGAAGGAGGAGAAGGGCACACGGAGACCCCCCCACCCATCCACTAACAAGAATTACAAGAGTGTAGATCAGGCATGGGCAAACTCAGGCCTTCCAGGTGTTTTGGACTCCAACTCCCACCATTCCTCAAAGCCTCGGGCCCTTTCCTTTCCCCCCTCAGCCGCTTAAGCTAGCTCATGTTTAACTTGTTGTCCACGAGGACTCCAAGATCATTTTCACACGTACTGCTGTCGAGCCAGGTATTCCCCGTTCTGTATCTTTGCATTTCATTTTTGCTGGTGCCTCACCAAACTACAAATCCTAGGATTGCATAGTATTGAGTCCATGCTATTTAATGAGAGATAACATCCTTCAAAGAGGAGTTCTGGGTGCAGCTCCGGAAGCAGATTCCCCTTTGAAATTGGCTCAAAACTAAGATGACGGTGTGATGCGAATCTAATGCGCACCCCAATTTTGGCGAGGTCATTAAGCCAAAAAAGGGTGAGCATTAGATTTGAGTAAATACAGTACACATTGCTCAGCACTAACATGACTGTGTGATGTGAATCTAATGCGCACCCCAATTTTGGTGAGGTCATTAAGCCAACAAAGGGTGAGCATTAGATTTGAGTAAATACAGTACACATTGCTCAGCACTAACATGACTGTGTGATGCGAATCTAATGCGCACACCAATTTTGGCGAGGTTGTTTAGCCAAAAAAGGGTGAGCATTAGATATGAGTAAATATAGTACACATTGCTCAGCACTAACATGACTGTGTGATGCGAATCTAATGCACACCCCAATTTTGGTGAGGTCGTTTAGCCAACAAAAGGTGAGCATTAGATTTGAGTAAATACAGTACACATTGCTCAGCACTAACATGACGGTGTGATGCGAATCTAATGCGCACACCAATTTTGGTGAGGTCATTACGCCAAAAAAGGGTGAGCATTAGATTTGAGTAAATACAGTACACATTGCTCAGCACTAACATGACGGTGTGATGCGAATCTAATGCGCACCCCAATTTTGGCAAAGTCATTAAGCCAAAAAAGGGTGAGCATTAGATTTGAGTAAATACAGTACACATTGCTCAGCACTAACATGACGGTGTGATGCGAATCTAAAGTGCACCCCAATTTTGGCAAAGTCATTTAAGCCAACAAAAGGTGAGCATTAGATTTGAGTAAATACAGTACACATTGCTCAGCACTAACATGACGGTGTGATGCGAATCTAATGCGCACACCAATTTTGGTGAGGTCATTACGCCAACAAAGGGTGAGCATTAGATTTGAGTAAATACAGTACACATTGCTCAGCACTAACATGACTGTGTGATGCGAATCTAATGCACAGCCCAATTTTGGTGAGGTCGTTTAACCAACAAAGGGTGAGCATTAGATCTGAGTATACACATAAGGTGATATTATCTCTCTTGCAAGGTGACTCTTTCATAGGTGTCCCTCCCTGTCTCTGAATGAGACCGTTTTTCGGTGGTGTGGCTTTGCTGGAAGGAGAAGCAACACACCCTTTCAAAGGTCGCCGGGGAAAGAAAAAAAATCTCTTCCTCCTCCACCACACTGCACTGCACTTCCTAATGCATTGATTGCATTCCTGGCTCCCACTCCCTCGCTGCTCCCTCCTCCTTCCTTCCTAACCTTCACTGCGCTTTAAGAACGCAGGCCTTGGATGGCTTCCAGAACCGGAAAGGTCAGCCACGAGATTTCCAAACCGTCAGCATCGTCAGCATAAAGGCAGGCTGTGAAGAGCGTAAAAGGCAAAGGAGAGGGGGGGATGATGATCCCACCTCCCTAAAAGGCCCCTGCGGCAAAGGGGGCGGCGTAGAGCCCCCTCCTCAATGCTCTAATGGGCTCTCTAGTCTCCGTTCTCTCCCTTCTCTCTCTTGACATCACATAATGCTGCATCCACTACACAAGGCATGGGCCAACTTGGGCTCTCGAGGTGTTTTGGACTGCAACTCCCACCATTCCTAACAGCCTCAGGCCCCTTCCTTTTCAGCCTCGGCCGCTTAAGCGGCCGAGGCTGAAAAGGAAGGGGCCTGAGGCTGTTAGGAATGGTGGGAGTTGCAGTCCAAAACACCTGGAGAGCCCACGTTTCTCCATGCCTACAAGTACACTATGTAACAAAATCTGAAACATTTTCCGTTCCTGGTTTGAAAGTGTTGTTACTACTTTGAAAGTAGTTGTCCTACTCCAGAAACTTTGTTTCTCGCGCCACAAACTATGTTGAATTGGTTGAGACTCTTTCTTAGCCTGAGTATGATATAGCCTTCCTCTTGGCCCGTTTCTCCCTTTCGTGCCTCTTCGAATTCCACAGCACTGCTGGTCACAGCTGACCTCCAGTTACAGCACTCAAGGATTTCCCAGTTCTCAGTGTCTATGTCACAGTTTTCAAGGTTAGCTTTAAGCCCATCTCTTTCGCCCTCTATTCATGCCTCTTCGAATTCCACAGCACTGCTGGTCACAGCTGACCTCCAATTAGAGTGTTCAAGACCCAGTTCTCAATGTCTATATCTCTGTTTTCAAGGTTAGCTTTAAGCCCATCTCTTTCGCCCTCTATTCATGCCTCTTCGGATTCCACAGCACTGCTGGTCACAGTTGACCTCCAATTAGATTGTTCAAGGGCCAGTTCTCAGTGTCTATGTCTCAGTTTTCAAGGTTAGCTTTAAGCCCATCTCTTTCGCCCTCTATTCATGCCTCTTCGAATTCCACAGCACTGCTGGTCACAGCTGACCTCCAATTAGAGTGTTCAAGACCCAGTTCTCAATGTCTATATCTCTGTTTTCAAGGTTAGATTTAAGCCCATCTCTTTCGCCCTCTATTCATGCCTCTTCGGATTCCACAGCACTGCTGGTCACAGTTGACCTCCAATTAGATTGTTCAAGGGCCAGTTCTCAGTGTCTATGTCTCAGTTTTCAAGGTTAGCTTTAAGCCCATCTCTTTCGCCCTCTATTCATGCCTCTTCGAATTCCACAGCACTGCTGGTCACAGCTGACCTCCAGTTACAGCACTCAAGGATTTCCCAGTTCTCAGTGTCTATGTCTCAGTTTTCAAGGTTGGCTTTAAGCCCATCTCTTTCGCCCTCTATTCATGCCTCTTCGAATTCCACAGCACTGCTGGTCACAGCTGACCTCCAGTTACAGCACTCAAGGATTTCCCAGTTCTCAGTGTCTATGTCTCAGTTTTCAAGGTTAGCTTTAAGCCCATCTCTTTTGCCCTCTATTCGTGCCTCTTCGAATTCCACAGCACTGCTGGTCACAGCTGACCTCCAGTTAGAGTGTTCAAGGGCCAGTTCTCAATGTGTACATCACAGTTTTAAAGCCCATCTTTACATCTCTCTTCCTGTCCACCAACATTACGTTTCCCGTTCTTGAGTTCGGAGTAGAGCAACTGCTTTGGGAGACGGTGATCTTTAGGCATTCGGACAATGTGGCCAGTCCAGCGGAGTTGATGGCGTAGGAGCATCGCTTCAATGCTGGTGGTCTTTGCTTCTTCCAGCATGTTGACATTTATCTGCCTTTCTTCCCAAGAGATTTGCAGGATTTTTTGGAGGCAACGCTGATGGAATCGTTCCATGAGTTAAGTGTGACATCTTTAGACAGTCCATGTTTTTCAGGCATAGAAAAGAGTTGGGAGGACAATCTATATATATAAAAATGTAATGTATGTTTGTAGGACTGAGGAAACAACAAAACCACTGAACCCTATCACACCAAATTTGGACACAAAAGACACAGTCATCCAATCTATGTCTTTCAAACAAAAAAAAACTTGGAAAAGACAGTCCAAATTAGAGAACAAGGAAGAGCCATTTTCAATCCTGGTTGCTGGTCAGAAGGGTAGGCCACAATGACGCTGGGGTACAGCCAGGGTTCAGGCTTTTGAGGCTGCAAGGCTATTCACTGCTATTCCACCTGGCCAACAAAGCATTCCCATAAGCCACAGCAACACGTGGCCGGGCACAGATAGTCTATATATATAAAAGGGTAATGGAATCACGGCACCGGACAAAACAACTAAACTAAACGCCCCACAACCTCGAAAATTGACAGCACAACCTCTCATCCACGCCTCTACGTTCATACAACAAAAAGAAAAGAAAATTAAAGTCCTAGCCACAGCAACGCGTGGCCGGGCACAGCTAGTAGCTTTATAAGCAAGCACCTTGGGATCCCTATGGATGTCTCGATCCTCAAACAATCTCTACTTTATTCGGAGAAATGCTGCACTCGCAGAGCTCAGTCGGTGTTGTATTTCAGTGTCAATGTTGACTTTTGTGGAGAGGTGGCTGCCAAGGGAGCGGAAATGCTCAACATCGTCTAACATTACACCATTAAGCTGTATTCCTGGCATTGCAGAGGGATTGGTTGGTGACCGCTGGAAGAGCACTTTGGTTTTCCCAATGTTCAATGAGAGGCCGAGCTTCTCGTATGCTTCTACAAAGATGTTTAAAGGAGCTTATAGGTCTTCTTCTGAATGTGCATAGACTACGTTATCATTGGCATTTTGAGACTCTATGAGATATTCATTGAAAAACTATAGCACAATGTGCTGTTGCAGGATGTCCTATAAAAACTCTAAAGGCCCCAACTCTTCTGGGCTTTAGGAAAACCCTAAAGACATGGTTATGTGTGCAAGTATTAAATGAGTAAGTACAACAATTTGACATGATAATAATAATAATAATAATAATAATAATAATAAGAAGTTTATTTATATCCCGCCTCCATCTCCCCCGAAGGGGACTCGAGGCGGCTCACAGCAAAATCAGATACAAAACAATGATAAAATAAAATATGAAACATCAAAGAACAATAAAATGATCTGAACTAAGATTTACACATGAAGTTTTTGGATGAATGGATTTAAGTATACATACGTTTTTTAAATTTTGTATAATGTGTTTTTATTCTGTATTATTATTTGATTCATATGTGCTGTTGATTTTAGCGAACTGTTTTGGGCATTGAATTTTGCCAATTTATGTAAACCGCCTTGAGTCCCCTCGGGTGAGAAAGGCGGGGTAAAAATGCTGTAAATATAACAAAGTTTCTGCAATTTAATAAACTTTCCCCGTGTTTTTATGACAGAACCGATTAGGAAATGACATTTTCTAACTCAGGAACAAAAATCGTGTTTCATAGCGCTATTGAAAAGCAAGACAGCTATGATGTTGGTTCTGCCATATCATGCCAATTCAAGGAGGGTAGATCCAGCCTATGCCTCATGCTTCAGAGATATTTTTTGTTTGTGTTTGTATTTTTTGCAGTTTGAGAAACTGCAAATCGCTTCTGGTATGAGGGAATTGGCAGTTTGCAAGGACGTTGCCCAGGGAACACCAGATCTTTTGATGTTTTTACCATCTCTCATGTCCCCGCATGGGGAGCTGGAGCTGACAGAGGGAGCTCACCCTGCTCTCCTCAAATTCGAACCGTCAACCTATCAGTCAGCAGTCTGGCCAGAACAAGGGTTTAACCCATTGTGCCACATAGATGACCGCTGGCCTTTTGACCTTCAGGACTAGTAGGCACCAGTCCAGCTCTTTTCTTATTGATGAGGTTTGGAACAATGAGATCTGCAGGGAAATATAATATCCCCAAATTCAAGGGGCCTTCGACCGACAGGAATTCACAGCTAAAGCCCTCCCACAAGATGGCCATACAACCTCTGATCTGAATGAGAAGCCTCCAAGAACCAAACCACCATCCAGGTCTTCCAAACTGATGCTGATGTGGCTTTCTTAGAAGAGCAGACCTGGAAAGGAGCCACAGGCCATCCAATCTGACCCCTTTCCGCCATGCAAGAAGACACAATCCAAACCCTCCCAACAGATGGCCATCCAGCCTCTGTTTAAAAAGCTTCCAAAGGAGGAGCCTCCACCACTGTTTGTATTCTAGAGCACTCAGTAGTTATTGGCGGCATCCCATCCGAACACGAACCAGGACCGACCCTGCTTAGCTTCCAAGATCGGATCGCACCTGAGATGTATCCGAGGACCTTGTGGTGGCATCGGCTGAGCCTGCCATTTAAAGCCATATAAAATCATTTCAGAAGCTTAAAAGCCTATTAAACTGTTTCGGGTTTCAGACGTACCAATTTGAAAGTACTTAATATAATTGCGCAGGAGGGCTAAGAAAATAGACAAAAAGCCTGTAAGCAGTTTCTTGAGATTCTCATCCTGATACGCTTTTAGGGCCTCTGACCTCGGGTAGGCTGAATGGGCCCCATAGGAAACTGACAATAATAATAATAATAATAATAATAATAATAATAATAATAATAATGTAAAGATTATAAGTATTTATATTCCGCCCTTCTTTCTCACCCCGAAGCGGACTCAGGGAGGATCACAATGCACATATACATGGCAAGCATTCAATGCCATTAAAAATACGACATGTGTCGGCAAACACAGAGGCAATTTAACATTTTCCAGCTTCCGGCTTCATGTGGGTATGCTCGATTCTACCTACAGGGGGAGCTGCTGCTTCACCATTCACTTGTGACAGTGAGTCCCTGATGGAGTACTTCCTCATTCCTTTCCGCATGCTGCTGGAAAGTTTTATGGTGTTGTAAATTAGTTAAATTAGCCTCCCCGCATAAAGCAGTACCTACATTTCCTACTAGACAGATGTCTTTCGGGCTGCGTAGGTCAACAGCGAGCTAGGCTATTAATGGTCAGGAGCTTACTCCGACCTGGGCTGGCTTCGAACTCATGACCTCTCGGTCAGTAGTGATTTATTGCAGCTAGCTACTAACCAGCTGCGCTACAGCCCAGCTATTATTATTATTATTATTATTATTATTATTATTATTATTATTATTATTATTATTATTTCACTAGTCTAAGGAGGAAGATGAGGAGGAGGTATTCAATTTCTTTACGTAGCAAAATGCCCGAGGCTAGGAAAACTATAAATCAGCACATTATTGAAGCTTTTTCGTTACTTGTCATTTCTGCATCCAAATAAATGAGAATCAAGCCAATTTTGACTGTCGACAACTCAAATAAAAAAAAAGAAACAGACTGAACTTCTACAAAGTCGGAAAAGAATCCATGCAGAATATGGAAGAAGGAGGAGGAAGAAGAAGAGGAGCATATATTAAAGATATTAAAAAGAAATTAAAGATATTAGAGAGAAGGAAGAAAACAAGCAGATATTAAAGGGAAGAGAAAGATGAAGAAGGGAAGAAGCAGATATTAAAGGGGAAGAGAAGGAGGAGGATTAGAAAAAATATATATTAAAGGGAAGAGAAGAAAGAAGAAGCATATACTAAAGAGAAGAAGAAAAGAAGCATATATTAAAGGGAAGAGAAGAAGGAAGAAGAGAAGAAGTATATATTAAAGAGAAGAAGGAAGAATAGAAGCATATATTAAAGGGAGGAGAAGGAGGAAGAAGAGAAGAAGCAGGTATTAAAGGGAAAACAAGAAAGAAGAAGGGAAGGAGCAGATATTAAAGGGAGGAGAAGGAAGAAAAACATATATTAAAGGGAAAAGAAGAAGGAAGACGGGAAGGAGCAGATATTAAAGGGAGGAGAAGGAAGAAAAACATATATTAAAGGGAAAAGAAGAAGGAAGACGGGAAGGAGCAGATATTAAAGGAAGGAGAAGTAGGAGGAAGAGCAATACATATATTAAAGGGAAGAAAAGAAAGAAGAAGGGAAGAAGCATATACTAAAGAGAAGAAAGAAGAAAAGAAGCATATATTAAAGGGAAGAGAAAAAGAAAGGGAAGAAGCATATATAAAGGGAAGAGAAGAGAAGAAGAAGAAGAAGAAGAAGAAGAAGAAGAAGAAGAGAATCATATATTAAAAAGAGAAGAAGAAAAAATGCATATATTAAAGGGAAGAGAAAAAGGAAGGAGGAGAGAAGAAGCATATATTAAACTGAGAATCATAGAATAATAGAATCATAAGAGTTGAAAGAGACCTCATGGACCATCCAATCCAACCCCATTCTGCCAAGAAGCAGGAAAATCACATTCAAAGCACTCCTGACAGATGGCCACCCAGCCTCTGTTTAGAAGCCTCCAAAGAAGGAGAAGAAGGAACGAGAAGAAGCATATATTAAAGAGAAGAAGGAAGAAAAGAAAAAGCAGATATTAAACGTAGGAGGAGAAGGAAGAAGAGAAAAAGCATATATTAAAGAGAAGGAAGAAAAGATGCATATATTGAAGGGAAGAAGAGAAGAAGCCCGTCATATATAGTAATTCAGTACTGATATTCTTCTAACGCCTTCAACATAATCGCAGTTCATATCATCTGCATTGTCATTGCATTGCATATTATTCTCAGCTGAAGATACCTAAGTTTTGATATAAAATAGCTTTGATATAAAATAAGCAAGTATTCTATATATACTTTTAGACTTGGGGTCGCCCTGAATCCGAAACGCCTTGAAGGCCAACCACAACAACAACAACAACAATCCTAATTATCTTGACTATCTCATCAGCCAAAGACAAGTTCAAAGTGTGATGCAGCAGCTAGGAAAGCCAATGTGATTCCAGCTCCAGAAGCAAATATAAGTTCAAAGTCTGTGGGCGAAACAACTGCTGCAAGTATTGCCAAACTTGATCTGCTTGGACCAGAACATTCCCACCTGATGCCTCTCTGTCTGCCGAACCATGTACTTCGCACTCGGATCAACCGGGCTCCTAAGGAAATTGCAGAAAAGAAGCCTTATCCAAAGGACACACAAACGTATGCAATGGGTCCTTGTCCAACCTTAAAATATCTCCAAAGGATAGTGTTTCCACCTGCAATGATTCCCTTGCAAACTTGGGAAACTGACTTATATGATTCTCTTTGAATTTCGGGGCTCATAATTGGACGTAGGATTATCCCAAGTAAGGTCTGACCAAAGCAGAAGAGTTATCTAGAGTTAGATGTTATAGTTCTATTGATGCAACCCAGAATCGCATTGGCCTTTTCAGCTGCTGCATCACATCGCTGACTCATGTTCAGCTTCGTGTCCACTAAGACCCCTGGATCCCTTTCACGTGGACTGTTTACAAGCCAGGACTCACCCGTACTATATCTGGACATTTCGTTTCTATTGCTTAGGCATTTTGCCCTTTGATCGCATTGGCCTTTTTAGCTGCTGCATCACATCGCTGACTCATGCTCAGCTTGGGGTCCACTAAGACCCCTGGATCCCTTTCACGTGGACTGTTTACAAGCTAGGACTCACCCGTACTATATCTGGACATTTCGTTTCTATTGCTTAGGTATTTTGCCCTTTGATCGCATTGGCCTTTTTAGCTGCTGCATCACACCGTTGACTCATGCTCAGCTTGGGGTCCACTAAGACCCCTGGATCCCTTTCACATGGACTGTTTACAAGGCAGGACTCACCCATACTATATCTGGACATTTCGTTTCTATTGCTTGTAAGTGTGATTTATTGTTATAATTGTATTGTTTTACTTTGTTTAATAATGTGTATTATGTTGTTATGTAATGTTTGTGTTTGCTTTTATGACTGTAAACCGCCCTGAGTTCCATCCGGGAGATAGGGCGGTATATAAATAAAGTTTTATTATTATTATTATTATTATTATTATTATTATTATTATTATTATTATTATTGCTTGGGTATTTTGCCCTTTAATCGCATTGGCCTTTTTAGCTGCTGCATCACATCGCTGACTCATGCTCAGCTTGGGGTCCACTAAGACCCCTAGATCCCTTTCACATGGACTGTTTTCAAGCCTGAACTCACCCGAACTATATTTGTTTTTATTGCTTATGTATTTTGCCCTTTCGTCCTCCTTTAGTCACGCAAGACTCCTAATGAAGCAGCCATCCAAAGGGAATGGCTTTTGTTTCATTGTTCTTGTGCATCTCCAATATTGCAACCTTCCCCAGACACAAGCCTTTATAGATGACACACATTCACACGTCCATGCTATCTAAACCGAAGAAGGCGGCGAAACAGGTCAGAGCAAATCCTGAAGGAGCGGAAGAGGAATGCAAGGCCTGCTTAAAAACCAGGGCACCCTCGGCTAAACCTCTCCCATGCTTTGCTTCCTCCGAAAGCGAAGGGCGGCTGGCGCAAGAAGAGAAAGAAAGGCATGCGAAGCTCCTGGAAAATGCAGCCCAGGAATGAGCTCAGACGGCAGACGGCAAACCCATCCCTTTCTCTCTCTGAGAGACCCTTTGTTGTTCCCAGAAGCTGCTTCCCACCGCCAGCCAAACGCCCATGGCCTCCGCAGGGCACTTCCGCAAACAACAGCAAGATATTATTATTATTATTATTATTATTATTATTATTATTATTATTATTATTATTATGCAAGATGACTGGGAAGCCCACCTTGCAATGCCAGCCAAGCTGTGCCGCCTTTGCGCCACAGGGATTCTTGCAGAGTTAAGACAGGAGCCAATAATAATAATGATAATAATAATAATAATAAAGTAAAGCAAAGTGAAGAACCTGCTTTGATTGAAGTCAAAAATCAGAAACTCCTCAAAGCACGGCAGACAAAAAACCAGTACAAGAAAACCGCACTACAAACTAGAGCTGACAGCTGGCACAACAAAACATTGCATGGAAAGTTCCTTGACAAAATTGAAGGAAAAGCTGATAAGGAGAAGACCTGGCTCTGGCTCACGAATGGGACCCTGAAGAAGGAGACAGAAGGCCTGATCCTTGCAGCCCAGGAGCAAGACATCAGAACAAAGGCAATTCAGGCCAAGATCGAAAAATCAGCTGATGACCCAAAATGCAGACTGTGCAAGGAAACCGACAAAACCATTGATCATATCCTCAACTGCTGTAAGAAAATTGCACAGACAGACTACAAACAGAGGCACAACTATGTGGCCCAAAGATTCATTGGAACATATGCCTCAAGTACCACCTCCCAGCAGTAAAGAACTGGTGGGATCACAAACCTGCAAAAGTATTGGAAAATGAGCACGCAAAGATACGGTGGGACTTCCGAATCCAGACTGACAAAGTTCTGGAACACAACACACCAGACATCACAGTTGTGGAAAGGAAAAAGGTTTGGATCATTGATGTCGCCATCCCAGGTGACAGTCGCATTGACGAAAAACAACAGGAAAAACTCAGCCGCCATCAGGACCTCAAGGTTGAACTTCAAAGACTCTGGCAGAAACCAGTGCAGGTGGTCCCGGTGGTGATGGGCACATTGGGTGCCGTGCCAAAAGATCTCAGCCAGCATTTGGAAACAATAGACATTGACAAAATTACGATCTGCCAACTGCAAAAGGCCACCCTACTGGGATCTGCATGCATTATCTGAAAATACATCACACAGTCCTAGAAACTTGGGAAGTGTTCGACTTGTGATTTTGTGATATGAAATCCAGCATGTCTATCTTGTTTGCTGTGTCATACAATAAAATAACAACAATAATAATACTTTATTTTTCTATCCCGCCACCATCTCCTCGATGGGACTCGGGGCGGCTAACATGGGGCCAAGCCCAAAACAGAAACAAAATATAACAGTTACAACGAATATCTAGAGCTAAAAACAATGATACAACAGTCAAATAAAATAAGCAATTAAAACATAACATACAATAAAACACATAATAACCAAGACAAATGAGGTAACGATACAAACATCAACCACTATAGATAAAAAGGGACCGGGCATATAAAATACATGATTTCAAGGCTTTTTAATAAAGTGCATGGACAAGTGTCAGAGAGACAACTGGGTAACGTGGGATAGGGTAAATAGGAAAGGAAATAATTGCCTCTATGTCTGTCTCTGTCTCTGTGTTCATTTGGCATTGAATGTTTGCCTTGTATGTGTACAATGTGATCCGCCCTGAGTCCCCTTCGGGGTGAGAAGGGCAGAATATAAATACTGTAAATAAAATAAATAAAATAAAATAAATAAAGTGTTAAGAAGCAATATTACACTATGCAACATAAATTTTGTTCCTGGGTTTTAAACGTCATTTCCTAATCGGTTCAACAATAAAAACATGGGGAAAAGTTTATTAAACTGCAAAAACTCTGTGCAGGACATCCCTGCTATAGCACATTTTGCTATAGTTTTCTCAAGGAATATCTCATCATTGAGTCTCAACATAGGGTGGCTGGGATGTATGGCCATGTTCCAGAAGTATTCTCTCCTGACGTTTCACCCACATCTATGGCAGGCATCCTAAGTGGTTGTCAGATCTTTTGGAAACTAATGCAAGGGAACCACTGACCGCATAGGCAAACTGATGAAGAAGCACAACCTACAAACTATCTACAGACCCACAAAGAAAATCCAACAAATGCTATGGTCAGTGAAAGACAAGAGGGATCCTCTCTCCTCTGCAAGAGTCTACCATGTACCATGCAGCTGTGGACAAGTCTACATAGGAACCACCAAATGGAGCATTGCCCAAACACGAGTCAAAGAACATGAAAGGCACTGCAGACTCACTCAACCAGAGAAATCAGCCATAGCAGAGCACCTGATGAACCAGCCTGGACACAGGATATTATTTGAGAACACAAAAATGCTGGACCATTCCAACAACTATCTTGTCAGACTGCACAGAGAAGCCATTGAAATCCACAAGCATGTGGACAACTTCAACAGAAAGGAGGAAACCATGAAAATGAACAAAATCTGGCTACCAGTAGAATCAGAACAGTGGATGGGAAGCAACACTCTGAGGGCAGAGGAGCCCCAAGGATGGCTAATGACTCTGAACAAAGGATGCCCCCCCCCCAGGCAAGAGACAAACCTTTCCAATGCTAATTAGGGTGATTAATTGCAACATTAACGGTGGCTTCCAGCTGACAAAGGACTCTTGTCACACCCTGGACTCTCCACAGATATATATTTTTTCCTTCCTTGCCTAGTTTATCCATGCCTCACAACCTCTGAGGATGCCTGCCATGGATGTGGGCGAAACGTCAGGAGAGAATACTTCTGGAACATGGCCACACAGCCCGAAAGACATACAACAACCCTGTGATCCAAGATGAATCCACAATCAATCACTATGCACACTGGCTGTCCTTTGAAATTCCACCCATTAAATGTGGAGATTCATGGCTTTCTCTTACGCACGTTCATAAATAACTTTTTCCTACACACAGGCACGAAGCAGAAGACATCGGAAAATACATACGACATTGTGGACTTTGAAGGAACTCTCCACGGATCCTTTTTATTGCAGATACGGGGCGAGCATTCCCAAAGCGTGCCACACGTTCCAACTCCGGAAGTCAAGACTTCCCCAAGCTTTTCCCCAAGCACTCGCTTCTTTTAATTCTCCAAAAAGCCAGCCTTGCAAAGGCTATCGACACACGTTTTCATTTACGAACCACTTGCCCAAACAGGCTTCTCTGTAATGTTTGCAAGAAAGCCGCTTTGAAAGAAATTGCTCGCACAACTGGGTTTGCTTCCTGGCTGTTCGGGGTGGCTTTTGCCCATCCTTATGGGCAACCGGGCCAACAGACGTCCATAAACCCGCCTGGGAAAACCTTTGCCCCTTC
Source organism: Anolis carolinensis (assembly GCF_035594765.1). Taxonomy (NCBI): domain Eukaryota; kingdom Metazoa; phylum Chordata; class Lepidosauria; order Squamata; family Anolidae; genus Anolis; species Anolis carolinensis. The sequence goes on from NC_085844.1 coordinate 250,251,556, forward strand.
CCTTATCCTCCGCAGATAACGCACTATTGAGATCCATTTGTTCATATCTGGGACGGGTTGGCATTTGCCAAATGCACACCAAGATAACCACGACTGGCAGCAGAGTCTTGGGTTCAGTTTCAAATATTGGAAAAAACACCAAGAGCCATCCTGTCCCATGCCATGAAGGGATACACAATCAAAACACTCCCAACAGATGGCCAGCCAGCCTACAAAGAAGGTTCACCTCTTTCCTTTTCCTGTTACTAGGCCAATTATATTATGACTGTTATTGTTTTAATTACCGTATATACTCAAGTATAAACCAACCTGAATATAAGCCGAGGCACCTAATTTAACCACAAAAAAAAAAAAAAAACTGGGGAAACATTGACTCCAGTATAAGCCGGGGGTGGTAAATTTCAGAAATAAAAATAGAAACACAAACACATGCACCATTAAGGAAATATAGCTGTCCCTTCACATTAACAGTTTTGACTTTTGTGGAATTATTCAATGATTTAACAATGTTCCTTCTCTCTAGGAATCTCTAGGTTCTCCAACGTGTCTAAGATCAACTTCCTTCAGTCATCATGGAGAACCTGAAGATTGTTAGAGAGAGAACACATTATTGCTGTTGTTGTTGTTGTTGTTGTTATAATTATCATTATAAATTTACATGTACATAACAACACAGCACACATGCACATGAGGTCCAAGTGTCCGCTCTTAAACAAGAATCAAAGGGTATTATTATTGTTGTTGTTGTTGTTGTTGTTGTTATTGGCTGAACTGCTGACCTGAAGGTTGGGTTGCTGACCTGAAGGTTACCGGTAAGAATCCCCAAGGCAGGGTGAGCTCCTATCTGTCAACTCTAGCTTGAGGGGACATGGGAGAAGCCTCCCAGCAGAAAGGATAACACATCTGGGCATCCCCGGGTAATGTCTCTGTAGACAGCCAATTCTCTCACACAAACAACTTGCAGTATGTACTCAGGTCACTTCTGACACGATTAAAATACAGTAGAGTCTCACTTATCCAACGTTCTGGATTATCCAACCCATTTTTGTAGTCAATGTTTTCAATACCTCATGATATTTTGGTGCTAAATTCATAAATACAGTAGAGTCTCACTTATCCAACATAAACAGGCCAGCAGAATGTTGGATAAGCGAATATGTTGGATAATAAGGAGGGATTAAGGAAAAGCCTATTAAACATCAAATTATGTTATGATTTTACAAATTAAGCACCAAAACATCATGTTATACAACAAATTTGACAGAAAAGGTAGTTCAATACGCAGTAATGCTATGTAGTAATTACTGTATTTACGAATTTAGCACCAAAATATCTCGATGTTTTGAAAGCATTGACTACAAAAATGTGTTGGATAATCCAGAACGTTGGATATGCGAGTGTTGGATAAGTGAGACTCTACTGTATAGTAATTACTACATAGCATTACTGTGTATTGAACTACTTTTCCTGTCAAATTTGTTGTATAACATGATGTTTTGGTGCTCAATTTATAAAATCATAACCTAATTTAATGTTTAATAGGCTTTTCCTTAATCTCTCCTTATTATCCAACATATTCGCTTATTCAACGTTCTGCCGGCCCGTTTACATTGGATAAGCGAGACTCTACTGTATTATTATATTATTATTATTAATACCCTCCTTTTTCTCTCCAAAAAAGACACCTAAAGCGGCTTATAGTATAAAACCAATACCATACAATTCAACGCTCAGAAAACATGCAAACATTGATATAGAATTAAATATTAATGATATTAAAATAAACAGTTAAACCCCTGAAAAACCTATTCGTAGCGAAATTCACAACACCCTTGAAGTTGATCCACACTAGAAGCAAGAATTCAAGAAATTGTAATTTGGATTCTAGGAATGTCATGATCCTCTAGTGTGATCCTATAATCAGTTCCTACGGAAGGCTGACCATAATAAGGTCTTACTCGAAGATACAGACATACCGAGAGTGGTATTCTCTAAAGTAAAAAATAGGAATTACTTTGTTTGCCCCCGACCCAATTTAGTGCAAAGTATCTTCAAAACCCTTCACTCCAGGAGAGTGTCACGGCACGATCCGTGGTGCATTTATACTGCGGAAACAATGCAGTTTGGCACCACTTCAATTGCAATGAAATCCTGGGTGTTGCAGTTCTGCAAGGCCTTTTATCTTTTAACTCCCAGGCCTCTACAGCATGGAGCCTCGGAGGATCAAGTGGTGCCAAAGTGCATTAAACAGTGCGGACACAGCCTAGGTCTACGTTGCCACCGGCCTCTCCAGGTGCCTTGTCACACCAAGGGTCTTTGATGAGAGAAAGCAGGGAAGGAGGGCATATTTGTCATGGATACATTAAGTGGATCGGCTGATCCTCATCCCACCCGGCGGCCCCACAAAGCCACAAAGCCACAGGTACCATCTGCCCCCTTTCCTTTCCTTTCCTTTCCTTTCCTTTCCTTTCCTTTCCTTTCCTTTCCTTTCCTTTCCTTTCCTTTCCTTTCCTTCCTCCTCCCCTGCTTCCTTTCCTCCCTTGCCAGACTTCTCTCTGGGCTCCTTTCTGCAAATGAAACTTTCATTAGGAAAAATAAATAAGAGCACAAATCCATTATGGCCGGTCTGTTAGCCAGCCAGCTTCCTCCTCCTTTGCCAGGGATGATGACACAGGTGGAAGCGACAGCCAGCTCGGCCTAATCGGACGGAGACATCTCTCTCCGAGGCTCACCTTCTTCCTCCGCCTGCCTCCGAAAGAGCCTCTTGCCTCCGTGAGACAACACCCTGTGTATGTGCCCTCTCCTTGTATGTGCACCCGCAGGTGTACAAAGGCACACAAATACACACACACACATACGAGGACGCACCTTGCACCTAGTCACACCTGGAGGCAGGTAAAAGCACCTGTCATGGCCGAGCGGCACCTTTCGGAGACACTCCCGGAACACGTTTCTGAATTTTCCACCTCTAAGTTAAGAAAAACCAACTAAATCCCATTGGTTTGCCATATCTTGCTAGGTGAGTCAAAGGCACAGGAAACGCAAGATCCAAAAGGTCCCTTTATAATAATAATAATAATAATAATAATAATAATAATAATAATAATAATAATAATAATAATAATAATAATAATAACAACAATAATAACACGCAAAGATACTGTGGGACTTCCGAATCCAGACTGACAAAGTTCTGGAACACAACACACCAGACATCACAGTTGTGGAAAAGAACAAGGTTTGGATCATTGATGTTGCCATCCCAGGTGACAGTCGCATTGAAGAAAAACAACAGGAAAAACTCAGCCGCTATCAGGACCTCAAGATTGAACTTCAAAGACTCTGGCAGAAACCAGTACAGGTGGTCCCGGTGGTGATGGGCACACTGGGTGCTGTGCCAAAAGATCTCAGCCGGCATTTGGAAACAATAGACATTGACAAAATCACCATCTGCCAACTGCAAAAGGCCACCCTACTGGGATCTGCACACATCATCAGAAAATACATCACACAGTCCTAGACACTTGGGAAGTGTTCGACTTGTGATTTTGTGAAACGAAATCCAGCATATCTATCTTGTTTGCTGTGTCATACAACGTCGTTGTGTCAATAATAATAATAATAATAATAATAATAATAATAATAATAATTTTATTCTTATATCCCGCCCCATCTCCCCGAAGGGACTCGGGGCGGTTTACATGGGGCCATGCCCGGGTACGACAATACAAGTCTAATAAAAACATTAAACAAATCACCAAACAATAAAACTACAACATGGTTAAAAACAGTCATTAGAAAATCAATATACAAAATAATATTAAAATCACGATGTGGGTCAAAAGATCCAGGCCAAGGTGCAAAGCAATGTCGAATTATCAGGGAGGGATAATTACACAGCAGGAGTAATACTTAAAAGTGCTGAGTGAATCCTAAAAACAATCCAGAGGGTCTACTGCTTAGCAGGTAAGTAACACGAGTCGAGGGGATTCTGGGAGTGGCAATCCAAACTGAAACAGCTTCTCCCAATTCCATCAGCATTGCCAACAAATCCCAGCAGCTGTAGGCTCTGTTTCGGAGGAGTAAATCGACAAAACCAATTTCAGACACTAATCTACACAGGGTTGTTGTATGTTTTCCGGGCTGCATGGCCATGTCCCAGAAGCATTCTCTCCTGACGTTTCGCCCACATCTATGCCAGGCATCCACAGGGGTTGTGAGGATGCCTGCCATAGATGTGGGCGAAACGTCAGGAGAGAATGCTTCTGGGACATAGCCATACAGCGCAGAAAAAACACAACTCTGTGATCCCGGCCATGAAAGACAACACACTAATCTACACTGCTTTATAATCTGGTTTCAGAATGTGGGTTAACTGCATTGATCTGAAGCCCCTTTTACACTGCCCTATATCCCAGGATCTGATCGCAGTTTAACTGGCAGCGGAAACTCATAGAATCCAGTTCAAAGCAGATCAGATCCTGGGATACAATGACAATGTAGAAGGGGCCTGAATTGTAGGGCAGTGTAGACGGATATAATCCAGTTCAGTGCAAGTCAAGCCACATTCTGAAACTGAATAATAATAATAATAACAACTTTACTTATACGAGGGTTGAATGTAAAGTAATGCTTCCACCTTCGTTACTTAGGTTTGGATGGGAATATTTTAATAAATCAAACACAGAAATAATCCTTAGAATGTGCTCTTTAACTACCACTGTTCACTTTTCCACAACATCACCAGACAATTGGATACGTTTCTGCCAATGATGAACAAGTTTTCTGAAGCCGTCACGGAAGAAGTCGACACTCTGTTCCCGCAACCGGCATCTCACAGGACCCATTGTGCACAGATCTTCCGATAGCCAAGCAAAGCAATAAGGTGACCCACACGTTCTTGTGAAATGCCGATTATGCTTGAAATTTCTCTCTGAGGGATACAACGATTGTCCTGAATCAATCTGTCAACCTTTTGCTTGTGAAACTCGGTGGTTGCTGTCACAGGACGTCCAACTCTTTGTTTGCCACGCAAGTCAGATGTTCCCACCTCAACATCTTTAAACTTACTTGCCCAATGACACACAGTACTCACATCAACACAATCCCCATAAACAGCTTGCATTCTCTGAATGAATCTCCTTTGGGGTGACAACTTCTGTTGTCAAGAATTCAATGACTGCATGTTGCTTAAGTCGCATTGACCAACCGTTTGCGCAGGGTTCCATACTTCGCACTTTAACAACACAATCGTTCAATGCTAAGGCTTCCCACCAAATGGAACTGTAGAGGAGAGTCTACTGAACAAGCCAGTACTTGCTGCAGACCAGTACTGCCATCCGTTGAGGAGTTACGAAGGTGGAGGCATTACTTTTCATTCAACCCTCGTACCCTGCCACCATCTCTCAGAGGGACTCAGGGCGGCGTACAAAGCACAAAAATTGCAGAAACAATAACATTAAACAATGACAGCCAACATAAATATGTCACTTCACAAAAGCCCCTGGTTAAAATCAGTAAAATAGAGCAACAGCTATATATAAGGCAACGTAGATCCAACCTCTGTCTTTCTGGCCTAAGAAAATGCTCTGGATTTCATGGGGTCACCGTACATCGACAACTTGAAGGCACAGACACATTTGGGGTCCCTTTCCCCCAAATGCTCAACAAAAGAGGATGGGGAAGAAAAGGGAAACAAACAACAGGATGTTAATTTATTTAAAGGAACTACAAAGAGTACTTAAAAAAAAGGCACAGTCACTGCCGCAAAGGTGTCCAAAAAGTCCCGAACGAGGACTTTGCTCTCCTGCGTTCTTTGGCCCCGGCTTCCAAACCACTCCCTTTTTAATGTTTCTCCGAAGTGCACAGCTCTCCAAAACCATCACCGTTTGGCAATGAACGTCAGGAAAAACTCAGCCGCTCTCAGGACCTCAAGATTGAACTTCAAAGACTCTGGTAGAAACCAGTGCAGGTGGTCCCAGTGGTGATCGGCACATTGGGTGCCGTGCCAAAAGATCTCAGCCGGCATTTGGAAACAATAGGCATTGTCAAAATCACAATCTGCCAACTGCAAAAGGCCACCCTGCTGGGATCTGCACGCATCATCCGAAAATACATCACATAGTCCTAGACACTTGCGAAGTGTTCGACTTGTGATTTTGTGATACGAAATTCAGCATGTCTATCTTGTTTGCTGTGTCATATAATAATAATAATAATAATAATAATAATAATAATAATAATAATAATAATTGCAAAAGGCCACCCTACTGGGATCCGCACGCATCATCCGAAAATACATCACACAGTCCTAGACACTTGGGAAGTGTTGGACTTGTGAATTTGTGATATGAAATCCAGCATGTCTATCTTGTTTGCTGTGTCATATAATAATAATAATAATAATAATAATAATAATAATAATAATAATAATAATAATTGCAAAAGGCCACCCTACTGGGATCTGCGCGCATCATCCGAAAATACACCACACAGTCCTAGATACTTGGGAAGTGTTCGACTTGTGATTTTGTGATACGAAATCCAGCATGTCTATCTTGTTTGCTGTGTCATATAATAATAATAATAATAATAATAATAATAATAATAATAATAATAATAATAATAATAATAATTGCAAAAGGCCACCCTACTGGGATCCGCACGCATCATCCGAAAATACATCACACAGTCCTAGACACTTGGGAAGTGTTGGACTTGTGAATTTGTGATATGAAATCCAGCATGTCTATCTTGTTTGCTGTGTCATATAATAATAATAATAATAATAATAATAATAATAATAATAATAATAATAATAATAATAATAATAATTGCAAAAGGCCACCCTACTGGGATCTGCGCGCATCATCCGAAAATACACCACACAGTCCTAGATACTTGGGAAGTGTTCGACTTGTGATTTTGTGATACGAAATCCAGCATGTCTATCTTGTTTGCTGTGTCATAAAATAAATAATAATAATAATATCTCAGCCAGCATTTGGAAACAATAAACTTTGACAAAACTACGATCTGCCAACTGCAAAAGGCCACCTTACTGGGATCTGCGCGCATCATCCAAAAATACATCACACAGTCCTAGACACTCGGGAAGTGTTCGACTTGTGATTCTGTGATACGAAATCCAGCACATAGATCTCATTTGCTGCGTCATACTATGTCTTTGTGTCAATAATAATAATAATAATAATAACAACAACAACATTACAAAAATCTGCTTCAGCTTTGGTTTTCCCCTAATTTTTCCTCTTTATTACTGGATGAAAAATATGCATAATAATAAAAAGGCTAGCCAGTAGCCTACCCAAATTATATTATTATTATTATTATTATTATATTATATTATATTATGACACAGCAAACAAGATAGATATGCTGGATTTCATATCACAAAATCACAAGTCGAACACTTCCCAAGTGTCTAGGACTGTGTGATGTATTTTCGGATGATGCGTGCAGATCCCAGTAGGGTGGCCTTTTGCAGTTGGCAGATTGTAATTTTGTCAATGTCTATTGTTTCCAAATGCCGGTTGAGATCTTTTGGCACGGCACCCAGTGTGCCCATCACCACCGGGACCACCTGCACTGGTTTCTGCCAGAGTCTTTGAAGTTCAATCTTGAGGTCCTGATAGCGGCTGAGTTTTTCCTGTTGTTTTTCGTCAATGCGACTGTCACCTGGGATGGCAACATCAATGATCCAAACCTTTTTCTTTTCCACAACTGTGATGTCTGGTAAATAATAATAATAATAATAAAAATAATAATAATAATAATAATAATAATTGTGCAGACTGTGCAAGGAAACCGATGAAACCATTGATCATATCCTCAGCTGCTGTAAGAAAATTGCACAGACAGACTACAAACAGAGGCACAACTATGTGGCCCAAATGATTCATTGGAACCTATGCCTCAAGTATCACCTCCCAGCAGCAAAGAACTGGTGGGATCACAAACCTGCAAAGGTTGTGGAAAATGAACACGCATAGATACTGTGGGACTTCCGAATCCAGACTGACAAAGTTCTGGAACACAACACACCAGACATCACAGTTGTGGAAAAGAACAAGGTTTGGATCATTGATGTTGCCATCCCAGGTGACAGTCGCATTGAAGAAAAACAACAGGAAAAACTCAGCCGCTATCAGGACCTCAAGATTGAACTTCAAAGACTCTGGCAGAAACCAGTACAGGTGGTCCCAGTGGTGATGGGCACACTGGGTGCCGTGCCAAAAGATCTCAGCCGGCATTTGGAGACAATAGACATTGATAAAATTACGATCTGCCAACTGCAAAAGGCCACCTTACTGGGATCTGCACGCATCATCCGAAAATACATCACACAGTCCTAGACACTTGGGAAGTGTTCGACTTGTGATTTTGTGAAACGAAATCCAGCATATCTATCTTGTTTGCTGTGTCATACAATGTCGTTGTGTCAATAATAATAATAATAATTATTATTATTATTATTATTATTATTATTATTATTATTATTATGTTCATGTTTATAATTTATATATTTGCACTATCCACCAAGGAAGCTCAAAACAGCTGACAATAAAAGCCTTTCAATACAATGTAAAACACAAATCTCCTGAAAAACACACCTGACCCTACAAATCTCTTGCGGAGAGGCCCCTCCTGACCGGTTTCCTAATGCGCGAGCCCTCGCAGCGCATCATGCGGCCGCGCATGAAACCATACCCCTTTGCAGCGGTGTAACTGGAGAGAAGTTAATCAATTACAATACATTAGCTGCAGATGTATTTTAATCGGAGCCTTTGTGAGGGACGTCACCCTGCAAAAATACATCTCTGGGATGAAAACGAAGCTTCCGGCGTTTGTAGGAAGTATAAATTGTGCACTGAAAAAATGCTGATTTTACAAATTTTATAAAGATACTTAGGCTGGATCTATACTGCCATATACAATCCAGATTATCTGTTCTGACCTGGATTATATGGCAGTGTGCTCATATAATCCAGTTCAACATCCAGTTATATGAGCACACTGCCATATAATCCAGTTCAACATCCAGTTATATGAGCACACTGCCATATAATCCAGTTCAACATCCAGTTATATGAGCACACTGCCATATAATCCAGTTCAACATCCAGTTATATGAGCACACAGCCATATAATCCAGTTCAACATCCAGTTATATGAGCACACTGCCATATAATCCAGTTCAACATCCAGTTATATGAGCACACTGCCATATAATCCAGTTCAACATCCAGTTATATGAGCACACTGCCATATAATCCAGTTCAACATCCAGTTATATGAGCACACTGCCATATAATCCAGTTCAACATCCAGTTATATGGGCACACAGCCATATAATCCAGTTCAACATCCAGTTATATGAGCACACTGCCATATAATCCAGTTCAACATCCAGTTATATGAGCACACTGCCATATAATCCAGTTCAACATCCAGTTATATGGGCACACTGCCATATAATCCAGTTCAACATCCAGTTATATGAGCACACTGCCATATAATCCAGTTCAACATCCAGTTATATGAGCACACTGCCATATAATCCAGTTCAACATCCAGTTATATGGGCACACTGCCATATAATCCAGTTCAACATCCAGTTATATGAGCACACTGCCATATAATCCAGTTCAACACAAATAAACTGGACTCAGAAACTAGACTATATGGCAGTGTAGACACATATGATCCAGTTCAAAGCAGAAAATCCAGATTCAGAAACTGGATTATATGGCAGTGTAGACTCATATAATCCAGATCAAAGCAGATAATCCAGATTCAGAAACTGGATTATATGGCAGTGTAGACTCATATAATCCAGTCCAAAGCAGATAATACAGATTCAGAAACAGGATTATCTGATTTGATAATCTGGATTTTATGTGGTAGTGTAGATTCAGCCATAGGCCCTATCTACACTGCCATATAACCCAGATTATCTGACCCGAACTGGATTATATGGCAGAGAGGACTCATACAATCCAGTACAAAGCAGATAATCTGGGATCCGATACTGGATTATATGGCAGTGTAGACCCAGTCTCATATAATGCAGGCTGAACTGGATTATATGAGTCTACACTACCATATAAACTGGTTCAACCCAGTTAGTCTAAACTCGAAACTGGATTATATGGCAGTGTAGATGGGGTCTCGATGTCTCAGTTAAGAGGATATAAATATACTACTACTACTACTACTACTATTTATATATTTATATACTACTTTTTTCCTTGCTTTGAACAGTGATAAAAACAATGCAATTTAAAACCTAGAGACCGCAAACATAAACAATTGTATTAAACCTAGTGCTATTGTTATTGGTTCTTTGTTTTATCTGTGTTTTAACTATTTTGTACCCAGCCTTGAGCCATGAAGAGAGACAGGTCACAAATTTATTATTATTATTATTATTATTATTATTATTATTATTATTATTATTATTAACACAAAGACATAGTATGACACAGCAAACCAGATATATATACAGTAGAGTCTCACTTATCCAAGCTAAACGGGCCGGCAGAAGCTTGGATAAGCAAATATCTTGGATAACAAGGAGGGATTAAGGAAAAGCCTATTAAACATCAAATTAGGTTATGATTTTACAAATTAAGCACCAAAACTTCACGTTATACAAAAATTTGACAGAAAAAGTAGTTCAATGCCCAGTAATGTTATGTTTTAATTACTGTATTTTTTAGCATCAAAATATCACGATGTATTGAAAACATTGACTACAAAAATGGCTTGGATTATCCAGAGGCTTGGATAAGCGAGGCTTGGATTAGTGAGACTCTACTGTACTGGATTTCGTATGACAAAATCACAAGTCGAACACTTCCCAAATGTATAGGATTGTGTGATTTATCATTATTATTATTATTATTATTATTATTATTAGTGACACAAAGACATAGTATGACAGCAAATGAGATCTATTATTATTATTTTTAATTATTATTGACACAAACACAGAGTATGACTCAGCAAATGATACACACACACACACACACACACACACACACATATATATATATATATATATATATATATATATATATATATGCGCGCTGGATTTCGCATCACAAAATCACAAGTCGAACACTTCCCAAGTGTTTAGGACTGTGTGATGTATTATTATTATTATTATTATTATTATTATTATTATTATTATTATTGACAAAAAGACATAGTATGACACAGCAAATGAGATATATTATTTATTTATTTATTTATTTATTTATTTTAACGCCTGGGTGTTGTATTTTTGCATGGCCTTTGGCCTTCTCTGCCAGAGCCGTGGCAATTAAAATAGGGTCAAACTGCATTAAATCGGCAGTGTAGATGCACCCCTAGATGCTTCTCAAAAGCAGAGCTAAATGATAGTGGGATTACTTATGCAATATTTAGACCCGTGCACCAAAGGGCCATGCAATCCAATTAGGACCAGCATGCAAATTCAAAACAAAGCCAAGGCTGTTAGGAATTGTGGGAATTGGAGTCCAAAACACCTGGAAGGTGCAAGCTTGCCCATACCTGCTATACAATCATGGAAGCTAATAGTTTCACCATGTCTTCAGCTTCTCTGCCAAAGAGTTCTGATGCCTCACCAAACTACAATTCCCATCATTCCATTGCTGTGAGCCATAGAGGTTAAAACTGCATCAATTTCACAGTGTAAACATGCCCAGGGTTAGGGAACCATGATCCTCAGAGGAAGCTGGGTATATGTAGCTTAGAAAGAGAAGGCTAAGTGGAGACATGACATCCGTGTTTACATATTTAAAAGGATGTCCTATTGAGGAGAGGCCAAGATATTTTTTCCTGCCGTTCCGGAGACTAGGACACAATGGAAAAATGGATTCAAACTGCAGGAAAAAGAGATTCCACGTAAACATTAGGACAATGATGGGCAACCTTTTGCGCTTGGTGTGTCAAAATTTACCAAAAATCTAGCATGACTTGGGTGGTGTGTCACTTAGAGAGAAAAAACCATAATTTCACATTATGTATAGATAAATAACAAAAATGTATAATTGTAACATATAACTGTATTTAATAAATCAAAAACTATTTACTACCATTATTTCCATGTACAACAATCTATGGTACCTCTTGCAGTTTCCACACTGATTTCTCTCTATTCTAGTTTCAATGTAGTCATGAATAATGAATAATATAATTCATTATATAATCATCTATATATATAAAAGAGTGATGGCATCATGGCGACCCACGAAACAACAAAACTACAGACCCCCCAACCTCGAAATTTGACAACACAACCCATCATCCATGGCTCTAGGTTGATACAACAAAAAGAAAAGAAAAATAAAGTCCTAATTAGAGGGAGAGGAATAATTGCTTTTATCCAATTGCTGCCAGTTAGAAGGCTAAGCTCCTCCAACTTGGTCTCCTAGCAACCCAATAAAAAAAATTAAAAACACTAAAAAATAATTAAAAACACTAAAAAATTAATGCAATAAAATACTATAACAGAAAATAACTAAAAATAATACAAGAAAAAAATAAAATATAATAAAAAGAGAACTTACAATAAAATTTATAAAAAAATACAAATAATGTCAAATAAAAATTACACAATTTTTAACCAATACCACCACCACTTTGCCACAGCAACGCGTGGCCGGGCACAGCTAGTTATTATTACAGTAGAGTCTCACTTATCCAACACTCGCTTATCCAACATCCTGGATTATCCAACACATTTTTGTAGTCAATGTTTTCAATACATCGTGTTATTTTGGTGCTAAATTCGTAAATACAGTAATTACTACATAGCATTACTGCGTATTGAACTACGTTTTCTGTCAAATTTGTTGTATAGCATGATGTTTTGGTGCTTAATTTATAAAATCATAACCTAATTTGATGTTTAATAGGCTTTTCCTTAATCCTTAAACATATTCGCTTATCCAACGTTCTGCCGGCCCGTTTATGTTGGATAAGTGAGACTCTACTGTAATATAATTCATTATATAATCATATATTATATTATATTATATTAATCATAATTATATTACATTAATAATAATAGAATAATAATAGAATGATATGTAAATGTAATGTGCATAATTCCCATGGAGTAAACAACAAAACCACTGGACCAAATCACACCAAATTTGACCACAAAAGACATAGTCATCCAATCAATCTGCATGTGGCAGGGTGTCAGCAAAAATGGCTAGGCGTGTCAGTGCTGACACGCGTGTCAGTGCTGACACGCGTGTCATAGGTTGCCCATCACTCCATTAGGAAGAACTTCCTGATGTTTAGAGCTATGATGTTTAGAGCAGTCTACTGGAACCTCCTTTTCTGGAGGTGCTCAAGCAGAGGTTGAGATTTAAATTGTGTTGGGATTTAAATTGTGCAGAAGGGGTTGGACTGGATGGCCTCTTTAGGGATCCTTTCCAACACTATAATTCATTAGTCCTGGGTTTTGCAGGAAATGGACGAATGTGTCCATGTGAGGATGCAAATACTCACTCCAAGCGACCTTTCATTGACAAGCTATGGACACAGCCTGAGGTTCGGAGCCTTCGGTGGCCTAGGGGATAAAAGCCTTGTGACTTGAAGGTTGGGTTGCTGACCTGAAGGCTGCCAGGTTCGAATCCCACCCGGGGAGAGCGCGGATGAGCTCCGTCTATCAGCTCCAGCTCCATGCGGGGTCATGAGAGAAGCCTCCCACAAGGATGATAAAACATCAAAAACATCCGGGCGTCCCCTGGGCAACGTCCTTGCAGACGGCCAATTCTCTCACTCCAGAAGCAACTCCGGTTGCTCCTGACACACACAAATTTAAAAAAGCCTGAGGTTCGAACTCTTCCATGATGTTTCCAGAGCCTTGCCACTTGCTAATAGCCTCTGAGCTTTGCCAAAGATTCAGGGAAGCAGTGACGTCCCTGGCTCCATTGTTCCCCACCCAAGAAAGAAAGAAAAATACATGCAGGAAGTAAACAAACATCTGGCCGGAGAAAGCGGGGCGGAGGACAGACAAGAAGGCTTGCAAAACACAGAGAACTCCAAAGTCTTGCAAAGCAGTGGAGACTCTGGTTGTGTTTTGGAGACACTTTCTCGGTTGGAGAGCCCTGTGTGGGTCTCTCTCCTTATAGAGATCTCTTTCCCTGTTTTTTATTCTCTTTTTCCCTCGGCCTTCATCGGCTCAGGCAAATCTTCGCCCAGGGAGCCGGTGCCCGGGAGGTGGACGCCTGAAGCAGGGATTGACCCACAAAGCCCGGCTTTGCCTTTGCCTCCTCCTTCCTCCTCGGGAGAGGAAGCTATTTCCAGAGCAAGAGCTTCCCAGCCCCCTCCGCCCCAAAGGGAAGGAAGGAAGGAAGGAAGGAAGGAAGGAAGGAGGCTTTGGCACAGAAAACACACACAAAGCAAGGGGTCGGAAGGGAGTCTACCATATACCATGCAGCTGTGGACAAGTCTACAAAGTCTACAAGTCTAGGTGTGTCCGACTCTGGGGGTTTTCTAAGCCGAAGAGTTGTCCGTAGACGTCTCCAAGGTCATGTGGCCGGCATGACTGCATGGAGCGCCGTTAGTTTCCTGCTGGAGCGGTACCTATTGATCTACTCACATTTGCATGTTTTTGAACTGCTAGGTTGGCAGGAGCTGGGGCTAACAGCGGGCGCTCGTTCCGCTCCCGGGATTTGAACCTGGGACCTTTTGGTCCGCAAGTTCAGCAGCTCAGCACTTTAACACACTGTGCCACCTGGGGCCCCATCATAACGTAATTATGTTTTCGAACTGCTAAGTTGGCAGAAGCTGGGGCTAACAGCGGGAGCTCTCCCCGGTCCCCGGATCCGAACCACCGACCTTTCGGTCAGCAAGTTCAGCAGCTCAGCGGTGTAACCCGCTGCGCCACCGGGGGCTCCTCAAGTCTACATAGAGACCACCAAACACGAATCGAGGAACATGAAAGGCACATTGGATTAATCCAAGCAGAGAAGTTCGGGTCATCAACCCAACCTTCAAGTCATCAGTCCTGCCGGCAAAAGGGTTTAACCCACTGAGCCACGGGGGGTTAAGCCCTGATTCAACCAGAGAAGTCAGCCATAGCAGAACACCTGATGAACCAACCTGGATATTATTATATTACAGAAGAGTCTCACTTATCCAACATAAACGGGCCGGCAGAATGTTGGATAAGCGAATATGTTGGATAATAAGGAGGGATTAAGGAAAAGCTTATTAAACATCAAGTTAGATTATGATTTTACAAATGAAGCACCAAAGCATCATGTTAGACAACAAATTTGACAGAAAAAGTAGTTCCATATGCAGTAATGCTGTGTAGTAATTACTGTATTTACGAATTTAGCACCAAAATATCACAATGCATTGAAAACATTGACTACTAAAATACGTTGGATAATCCAGAACATTGGATAAGTGAATGTTGGATAAGTGAGACTCTACTGTATTTGAGAACACAGAAATGCTGGACCACTCGTAACAACCACCATGTCAGGCTACACAGAGAAGCCATTGAAATCCACAAGCAGGTGGACAATTTCAACAGAAACGAGGAAATCATGAAAATGAACAAAATATGGCTACCAGTATTTACAAAACTCTAAAATAAAACTCTAAATAAAGGACAACACTCAGAAAACAAATGAATTCCAAACAGGAAACAATCAGGGCCAGCTAATACCTCTCAACAATGGATTCCCCTGTGGAGGAAGAAGCCAGGCTTTGAAGCTGCAAGGCTATTTAATGCTAATCAAGGTGGCCAATTGCATTGTTTACGCTGGCCTCCAACTGACAATAGTTCTTTTTCCCAATCTGGACCTTCCACAGATATATAAACCCCACTTGATTAGTTTTCCAAAAGACACCACATCCTCTGAGGATGCCTGCCATAGATGTGGGCGAAACGTCAGGAGAGAATGCTTCTGGAACATGGCTAGACAGCCCGGGAAACTAACAGCAATCCAGCTCACCCATATATTGTTATTGTTATTATACTTCCTCTTTTAAAACAACATCAGAGCATATACATCTCCACTTTCTCTGGGAAGCAACGAAATGTTTTTGAATATTTACATAAAAATGTAATTTAAGATCAGACCGTCCAACTCTGATTAAATCATTATTCTCATCTTCTTCAATGTAAATGGGCTTATGTGCCCTTTTAATAATAATAGAGTAAAATAATAAATGTAATAGTAATAATAAAATACAGCAAAATAACAAATGTAATAATAATAGGATCAGAGTGAATTAATAAATGTATTAATAATTATAAAAATAAAGTAAAATAAGTGTAATAGTAACAATAATAATAGAGTAAAATAATAAATGTAATACAGTAGAGTCTCACTTATCCAACATAAACGGGCCGGCAGAATGTTGGATAAGCGAATATGTTGGATAATATGGAGGGATTAAGAAAAAGCCTATTAAACATCAAAATAGGTTATGATTTTACAAATTAGGCACCCAAACATCATGTGATACAACAAATTTGACAGAAAAAGCAGTTCAATACACAGTAATGTTATGTAGTAATTACTATATTTACGAATTTAGCACCAAAACATCACGATGTATTGAAAACATTGACTACAAAAATGCGTTGGATAATCCAGAATGTTGGATAAGTGAATGTTGGATAAGTGAGACTCTACTGTAGTAACAAAAATAGAGTAAAATAATACATGTAATAATAAAAATTAATAGAGTAAAATAACAAATATAATAATACCAGTAATAATAGAGAAAAATAATAAATGTACCACATATACTTGAGTATAAGCCGACCCGAATATAAGCCAACTAGGACTCTCACTCGAGTATAAGCCGACGTGGGCTTTTTCAGTCCTAAATAAGGTCTGAAAAACTAGGCTTATACTCGAGTATATACAGTATATTTAAATGAAATGTCATTTAGTATGATTAATATTGACAACAATGAAAAGAGCAAGGTAAGGTATTGACATCTCCGGCCCATTCTCTCTTTGGGTATCAGCCAGCACGCCAATGCCTTATATCAAGAAATAGTTTTTTAAGATCTACAGGAATACTCTCAGCAAGCAAGAGTCCAAAAGTGGCAGGCTAAAACCCGGAACCTCAATCCGTGGCTGATACCGGATGAGAAACTCCCACCTGGGCACACAGAAGACTGGGCAACTTGGAAGGCTCTGGCACCACGAGATGAAGAGCCAACCTTAAGAAATGGGGCCACAAAAGTGGAGTCCACGACATGCGAGTGGGGAGGAGAGCAAACCACAGACCACTGACTGCAATGCAACCTGAGCCCTGCCACATGCACAATAAAGGACCTTCTTATAGCAACACCAGAGTCACTCCAAGTGGTAAACTATTGATCAAAGGATATTTAGTATCATGTTTTCAAACTTTGCTTGTGTTTTTTTTAATACATTACAACTATACCCTCGGTTTGCTCCTGACATGATAAATAAAATATTGAAATAAAAACAACCTTTTTAGCAAAACGTTCTCCTTCATTACTGAGATCCCTTCCAAAAGCAACCATTTCAGCCCATACCACTTCCATCCGACATGTGCCCAACATACAGTAGAGTCTCACTTATCCAACATTTGCTTATCCAACGTTCTGGATTATCCAACACATTTTTGTAGTCAATGTTTTCAATACATCGTGTTGATACCGGCTGTTAGGAATGGTGGGAGTTGGAGTCCAAAACACCTGGAGGGCCCAAGTTTGCCCAGGCCTGATCTATCTCTATCTAACATAAATGGGCCAGCAGAATGTTGGTTAAGCAAATATGTTGGATAATAAGGAGGGATTAAGGAAAAGCCTATTAAACATCAAATTAGGTTATGATTTTACAAATTAAGCACCAAAACGTCATGTTATACAACAAATTTGACAGAAAAAGTAGTTCAATACACAGTAATGCTATGTAGTAATGACTGTATTTACAAATTTAGCACCAAAATATCACCATGTATTGAAAACATTGACTACAAAAATGGCTTGGATAATCCAGAAACTTGGATAAGCGAAG
Source organism: Anolis carolinensis (assembly GCF_035594765.1). NCBI lineage: Eukaryota > Metazoa > Chordata > Lepidosauria > Squamata > Anolidae > Anolis > Anolis carolinensis. Next base: position 250,269,621 of record NC_085844.1, read on the forward strand.
CTTGGATAAGTGAGACTCTACTGTATTACATTTATTTTACTCTATTATTATTATTATTATTATTATTATTAATACATTTATTATTTCACTCTGATCTTATTATTATTATTACATTTATTAATCTACTCTATTTATTATTACATGTATTATTTTTCCTGTATTTATTTTTATTATTATTATTATTATTATTATTATTACATGTATTATTTTACTCTATTATTATTAAAAGGATACACAAGCACATTTACATTGAAGAAGATGAGAATAATGATTTAATCAGACAGTCTTATCTTAGTGTTGGATAATCTACAACGTTGGATAAGTGAGTGTTGGATAGGTGAGACTCTACTGTATATGTTTTATAATGAAAACTGTTCTGTGTAGCATTTAAATCTGGATGATTGCAGTCTATAAATCTTTATACTCTGTAAGTTATGACTGCGTGCCACTACAGCTGACTGAATTTGGTCATCAGCTGTATTATTATTTGTATTATTATTGCTAACATTACTACGTATATGATGCTCTAATATACCCTGTTTCCCTGAAAATAAGACATCCCCAAAAAATAAGACCTAGCAGAGGTTTTGCTGAATTGCTAAATATAAGGCCTCCCCCAAAAGTAAGACCTAGCAAAGTTTTTGTTTGGAAGCATGCCCGGCGCCAGCCAAACAAAACACCAGAACTTGCAGGATTGGTCAATGTACATACAAGTTGTACATGAAAATAATGGTAATAACAAGAAATTCTTGACAGGAGTCACAGTTTGTCTGGTTTGGTTATGTTGCTTTGTGATGAAAACTACTGTACAGTATATAATAAATGTTCATTCTTTTGTTCAACAATAAATGTGAATTCTTCTTCATGGAAAAATAAGACACCCCCTGAAAATAAGACCTAGCGCATCTTTGGGAGCAAAAAAATAATATAAGACACTGTCTTATTTTCGGGGAAACATGGTAGGTGGGTCCAAGGAACAGACACACATAAGATCCAAAAGGTCCCTTTATACAAGTTCAGGGGATTCTGGGAGTGGCAATCCAAACTGAAACAGCTTCTCCCAATTCCATCAGCATTGCCAACAAATCCCAGCAGCTGTAGGCTCTGTTTCGGAGGAGTAAATCGACAAAACCAATTTCAGACACTAATCTACACAGGGTTGTTGTATGTTTTCCGGGCTGCATGGCCATGTCCCAGAAGCATTCTCTCCTGACGTTTCGCCCACATCTATGCCAGGCATCCACAGGGGTTGTGAGGATGCCTGCCATAGATGTGGGCGAAACGTCAGGAGATAATGCTTCTGGAACATGGCCATACAGCGCAGAAAAAACACAACTCTGTGATCCCGGCCATGAAAGACAACACACTAATCTACACTGCTTTATAATCTGGTTTCAGAATGTGGGTTAACTGCATTGATCTGAAGCCCCTTTTACACTGCCCTGTATCCCAGGATCTGATCCCAGTTTAACTGGCAGCGGAAACTCATAGAATCCAGTTCAAAGCAGATAACCTGGGATCAGATCCTGAGATATAAGGACAGTGTAGAAGGGGCCTGAATTATAGAATCATAGAATCATAGGGCAGTGTAGACTGATATAATCCAGTTCAGTTCTAGTCAAGCCACATTCTGAAACTTAATAATAATAATAATAATAACAACAACAATTTTATTTATACGAGGGTTGAATGAAAAGTAATGCCTCCACCTTCATTACTTGGGTTTGGGTGGGAATATTTTAATAAATCAAACGCAGAAATAATCCTTAGAATGTGCTTTTTAACTACCACTGTTCACTTTCCCACATCATCACCAGACAATTGGATACGTTTCTGCCAACAATGAACAAGTTTTCTGAAGCCGTCACGGAAGAAGTCGACACTCCTGTTTCCGCAACCGGCGTCTCACAGGACGCACAGATCTTTATAATTATTGGTACATAAAGTATTATTGTGTTCTATGCTTTGAGCCTTTATTGTGGTGCCTATTTCTCAGATATTGTTTAGAATAGATAGCTGTGTTTAGTTGTTATTAGATGACGGAACAGAGCAGGGAATTGGGGAGGGGGAGGGAAAGACCACCGACTCAGCCCGCACATCCCCTCTCCCTTCCCTCCTTTCTTTTCTTTCTCTCCAGGTAGATAGAGAAAAGGGAGGATGGAGAGAGGGAAGGGGAGATCGGTGCTGAGCAGGAGGAGAAGCCCACCCCCCTCCTCTCCTCTCCTCTCCTCTCCAAGGCGCCTTGGTGGGCTCCCAGCCCCCTCCCCATTTTTCCCTCCCTGGGCTTTTGTGCTCTGCCTCTCCCACTCACTCTCTCTCCCACGAAGGACGCGCTCACCCTCAACCTTTCTCCAGGCTCAGGAGAGGCATCTCCTCCTCAAGGAGGGGGAGGGGGCCCAGGAGGGGAGGGGGTCGCCAAGCAGGATGACAGTCCGAACCCGAATGTTGGGAGAAACGGCTCTTCCCACGGACCGGGAGGCGGGCGGCGCCTCTCCCACGCGCAAACCCTCGCCCCCACCCTCTCCTCCCCGAAAGGACCACCCCCGCTCTCTCTCTCTCCCCCTTCCTTCCTTCCTTCCTTCCTTCTTTTCTTCCTCCCTCCCTCCCTCCCTTCTTTCTTTCCTTCCTTCCTTCCTTCCTCCCTCCCTCCCTCCCTTCCTTCCTTCCGTCTTTACTTCCTTCCTTCCGTCCTTCCTTCCTTCTTTTCTTCCTCCCTCCCTCCCTCCCTCCCTCCCTCCCTTCTTTCTTTCCTTCTTTCTTTCCTTCTTTCTTTCCTTCCTTCCTTCCTTCCTTCCTTCCTTCCTTCCTTCCTTCCTTCCTTCCTTCCTTCCTTCCTTCCTTCCTTCCTTCCTTCCTTCCTTCTTTTCTTCCTCCCCTCCCTCCCTCCCTCCCTCCCTCCCTCTTTCTTTCCTTCTTTCCTTCCTTCTCCTTTTCTTCCTTCCTTCCTTCCTCCTTTTCCTCGTTCCTTCCATCCTTACTTCCTTCCGTCCTTCCTTCCTTCTTTCCTCCCTCCCTCCCTTCTTTCCTTCCTTCTTTCCTTCCTCTCTTCCTTCCTTCCTTCTTTTCTTCCTCCCTCCCTCCCTCCCTTCTTTCCTTCCTTCCTTCCTTCCTCCTCCCTCCCTCCCTCCCTTCCTTCCTTCCGTCTTTACTTCCTTCCTTCCGTCCTTCCTTCCTTCTTTTCTTCTCCCTCCCTCCCTCCCTCCCTCCCTCCCTTCTTTCTTTCCTTCTTTCTTTCCTTCCTTCCTTCCTTCCTTCCTTCCTTCCTTCCTTCCTTCCTTCCTTCCTTCCTTCTTTTCTTCCTCCCTCCCTCCCTCCCTCCCTTCTTTCTTTCCTTCTTTCCTTCCTTCCTCCTTTTCTTCCTTCCTTCCTTCCTCCTTTTCCTCGTTCCTTCCATCCTTACTTCCTTCCGTCCTTCCTTCCTTCTTTCCTCCCTCCCTCCCTTCTTTCCTTCCTTCTTTCCTTCCTCTCTTCCTTCCTTCCTTCTTTTCTTCCTCCCTCCCTCCCTCCCTTCTTTCCTTCCTTCCTTCCTTCCTTCCTTCCTTCCTTCCTTCCTTCCTTCCTTCTTTCTTTCTTTCTTTCCTTCTTTCTTTCCTTCCTTCCTTCCTTCCTTCCTTCCTTCCTTCCTTCCTTCCTTCCTTCCTTCCTTCTTTCTTTCTTTCTTTCTTTCTTTCTTTCTTTCTTTCCTTCCTTCCTTCCTTCCTTCTTTCCTTCCTTACTTCCTTCCTTCCTTCCTTCCTTCTTTCCGTTTTTCCTTCCTTCCTTCCGTCCTTCTTTCCTTCCTCTCTTCCTTCCTTCCTCCTTTTCTTCCTTCCTTCCGTCCTTCCGTCCTTCCTTCCTTCCTTCTTTTCTTCCTCCCTCCCTCCCTCCCTCCCTCCCTCCCTCCCTCCCTCCCTCCCTCCTTTCTTTCTTTCTTTCTTTCTTTCCTTCCTTCCTTCCTTCCTTCCTTCCTTCCTTCCTTCCTTCCTTCCTTCCTTCCTTCTTTCCTTCCTTCTTTCTTTCCTTCCTTCCTTCCTTCTTCCTTCCTTCCTTCCTTCCTTCCTTCCTTCCTTCCTTCCTTCCTCCCTTCCTTCTTTCCTTCCTTCCTTCCTTCCTTCTTTCCTTCCTTACTTCCTTCCTTCCTTTTTCCCATCTTTCCTTCCTCCTTCCTTCCTTCCTTCCTTCCTTCCTTCCTTCCTTACTTCCTTCCTTCCTTCCTTTTTCCCGTCTTTCCTTCCTTCCTTCCTTCCTTCCTTCCTTCCTTCCTTCCTTCCTTCCTTCCTTCCTTCCTTTCTTTCTTTCTTTCTTTCTTTCTTGGGAAACCCCTTCCCCACTTCTCAGGGGCGGGGTTCCATACACTCTCCAGTCGCAGCCAAGCAAGAGTCCCACGTGGATATCTATCTATCCATTGACTTTTTAAAAATTTTTTTGCCAAGCTCACTTTTATGCCGGTACATAGAGAAGGACTTTAAAAGGCGGCAGGTGGGCAGCCAAAGAAGTCAAAAACATAAGCCAAGGCATTGCAAACATGACCATTACAATCTATCTATATATACAGTAGAGTCTCACTTATCCAACACTCGCTTATCCAACGTTCTGGATTATCCAACACATTTTTGTAGTCAATGCTTTCAATATATCGTGATATTTTGGTGCTAAATTCATAAATACAGTAATTACTATATAGCATTACTGTGTACTGAACTACTTTTTTCTGACAAATTTGTTGTCTAACATGATGTTTTGGTGCTTAATTTGTAAAATCATAACTTAATTTGATGTTTAATAGGCTTATCCTTAATCCCTCCTTATTATCCAACATATTCGCTTATCCAAGGTTCTGCCGGCCCCGTTTATGTTGGATAAGTGAGACTCTACTGTATAAGAGTGATGGCATCACGGCGACCCACAAAACAACAAAACTACAGGCCCCCCAACCTCGAAATTTGACAACACAACCCATCATCCACGCCTCTAGGTTGATACAACAAAAAGAAAAGAAAAATAAAGTCCTAATTAGAGAGAGAGGAATAATTGCTTTTATCCAATTGCTGCCAGTTAGAAGGCTAAGCTCCTCCAACTTGGTCTCCTAGCAACCCAATAAAAAATAATAATAAACACTAAAAAATTAATACAATAAAATACTATAACAGAAAATAACTAAAAATAATACAAGAAAAAAAATAAAATATAATAAAAAGAGAACTTACAATAGCAACCCAATAAAAAATAATAAAAAACACTAAAAAAATTGATACAATAAAATACTATTACAATAAAATACTATTACTATTACTATGTATTATTACTAATACAGAAAATAACTAAAAATAATACAAGAAAATAATAAAATATAATAAATAAAAATATAACTTACAATAAAATTAATAAAAAATTGCAAATAACGTCAAATAAAAATTACACAACAATTTTTAACCAATACCACCACCACTTTGCCACAGCAACGCGTGGCCAGGCACAGCTAGTATGTATGTGTATATATATATATATATATATATATATATATATATATACACATACATACACACACACACACATACATACATACATATATACACTAGCAGTGCCCGGCCATGCGTTGCTGTGGCATTGTCTGGTGGTGTTGGTGAGAAATTGTTGAGGTAGTGGTGGTATTGAATGTCTGTTGTATGGTTGTCTTTATGTTTAGTATGCACACTGAAGTGGATTATATGGCAGTGTGGAGTCAAGATAATCCATTTCAAAGCAGATAATATAAGACTCTAAATAGGTTATATAGCTGTGTGGAAGGGCCTTGAGTCTACACTGCCATATAATCCAGTTAAAATCTGATAATCTGTGGAAGAGGCCTAAGTGAGGCCTAACTGTGCCTGTCCCTTGGGCTGAGTAGGTTGCTAGGAGACCAAGTGGGCAGAGCTTAGCCTTCTAAGTGGCAGCAATTGGATAAAAACAATTATTTCTCTCCCTCTAATTAGGACTTTATTTTTCTTTGCTTTTTGTTGTATCAACCTAGAGGCGTGGATGATGGGTTGTGTTGTCAAATTTCGAGTTTGGGGGGGCTTGTAGTTTCGTTGTTTTGTGGGTCGCCGTGATGCCATCAATCTTTTATATATATAGGTGTGTGTGTGGGTGTGTGTGTGTATAATAACTGTCTTCGACAGCATAATAATAATAATAATAATAATAATAATAATAATAATAATAATAGTAATTACCGTGCCAAAAGATCTCAGCCGGCATTTGGAAACAATAGACATTGACAAAATTACGATCTGTCAACTGCAAAAGGCCACCCTGCTGGGATCTGCGCGCATCATCCGAAAATACATCACACAATCCTAGACACTCGGGAAGTGTTCGACTTGTGATTTTGTGATACGAAATCCAGCATATCTATCTTGTTTGCAGTGTCATAATAAAATAATAATGGTAATTTATTTATTGTAATAAATAAATAAATACATAAATAATAGAAATATATTGCGTCCTATTGTTATTACTATTTCAAACTACACTGATAAAGCAACTCAGTAAGGAAGTAGAGACTCCTCTGTACAGTGATATATCTCTGGGTGATAAGGCAATCCCAGCCAAACAATTCAAAACAAAGCCATGGCAGTGCAAACATGAGCACTGAAAATATAATAATAATAATAATAATAATAATAATAATAATAATAATAATAATAATAATAATGTCTTCGAGAACACAATAACAACAAAAACAATAATAATAGAAATACCTTGTGTTCTGTTGTTATTACTATTTCAGGTGGGCAACCAAACAAGTCAGAAACAAAGCCAAGGCACTGCAAACACGACCATGACAATAATAATAATAATAATGTCTTCGACAACACAATACCAACAAAAACAATAATAATAGAAATGCTTTGCGTCCTATTGTTATTACTATTTCAGGTGGGCAACCAAACAAGTCAGAAACAAAGCCAAGGCACTACAAACATGACCATGACAGTAATAATAATAATAATAATAATAATAATAATAATAATAATGTCTTCGACAACACAATAACAACAAAAACAATAATAATAGAAATACCTTGTGTCCTATTGTTATTACTATTTCAAATACAAAAAGCAACTCAGTAAGGAAGTAGAGATACTTCTATACAGAGATCTAGATCTGGATGTTAAGAAAGAGAAGTGAAAATCCAACTTGCAAGGCAATCCCAAGGAAACAGGGTATCCAAACAATTCAAAACAAAGCCAAGGCATTGCAAACATAAGCATTGAAAATATAATAATAATAATAATAATAATAATAATAATAATAATAATAATAATGCCTTCGACAACACAATAATAATAATAGAAATACATTGAGTCCAACTATTATTATTATTATTATTTCAAACTACACTGATAAAGCAACTAAGTAAAAAAGTGTGAGACACCTTTATACAGAGATCTAGATCTGGATTGATGAGAAAGAGAGGTGACAATCAAATTTGCAAGGCAATCCCAAGCAAACAGGGTACCCAAGGAATTCAAAAACAAAGCTAAGGCAGTGCAAACGTGAGCATTACAAATATAATATTACTAGCTTTGCCCGGCCACGCGTTGCTGTGGCTTATGCTTTCAGAGTGTTGCTCTTTATTTACTGTCCTGATTTTAGAGATTATATTGTTCTGTATTATTATTAATCGCTTTGAATGCGATTTCCTGCTTCTTGGCAGAATGGGGTTGGACTGAATGGCCCATTAGGTCTCTTCCAACTCTACTATTCTATGATTCTATGATTCTATATCACAGTAATTATTACATATTATATTTATAATCTTATATTATCTGTTTAGAACTGGATGATATGAGGCCCCTTCTTCACAGCTGGATAAAATGCACACTGAAGTGGATTATATGGCAGTGTGGAGTCCAGATAATCCAAAGCAGATAATATAAGATTATAAATGGGTTATATAGCTGTGTGGAAGGGCCTTGAGTCTACACTGCCATATAATCCAGTGCAAATTAGATAATCTGTGGAAGAGGCCGAGGCCTAAGTCTGCCTGTCCCCTGGGCTAAGTTGGTTGCTAGGAGACCAAGTGGGCAGAGATTAGCCCTCTAACTGGCAGCAATTGGATAAAAACAATTATTCCTTTCCCTCTAATTAGGACTTTATTTTTCTTTTCTTTTTGTTGTATCAACCTAGAGGCGTAGATGATGGGTTGTGTTGTCAAATTTCGAGGTTGGGGGGCCTGTAGTTTTGTTGTTTTGTTGGTCGCCGTGATGCCATCACTCATTTATATATATAGATATAATATAATAATAACAACAACAACAACAACAAAGCCTTCCACAATACAATAATAATCATAATCATAATAATAATAGAAATATCTTGTGTCCCATTGTTATACAGTAGAGTCTCACTTATCCAACATAAACGGGTCGGCAGAATGTTGGATAAGTGAATATGTTGGATAATAAGGAGAGATTAAGAAAAAGCCTATTAAACATCAAAATAAGTTATGATTTTACAAATTAAGCACCAAAACATCATGTTAGACAACAAATTTGACAGAAAAAGTAGTTCATTACACATTAATGCTATGTAGTAATTACTGTATTTACGAATTTAGCACCAAAGTATCACGATGTATTGAAAACATTGACTACAAAAATGCGTTGGATAATCCAGAACGTTGGATAAGCGAGTGTTGGATAAGTGAGATTCTACTGTAATTTCAAACTACACTGATAAAGCAACTCAGTAAGGAAGTAGAGACACCTCTGTACAGAGATCTTGATGATAAGAGAGGTGACAATCTTATTTGCAAGGCAATCCTAAGCAAACAGGGCACCCAAAGAATTCAAAACAAAGCCAAAGTACTGCAAACATGAGTACTGAAAATAAAATGTTTCCTGGAGGATATCAAAATGCATGATGATGATGATGATGATGATGATGATGATGATGATGTTTTCAAACTACACTAATAAAGCAGCTCAAGGGATCGCACAAAGTAAAGACACCTCCCTAAAGAGATATAGGTGTGGATGATAAGAAAGAGAAGTGACAATCCTACTTTGCAAACCAAAGAGGGCACCCAAACAATTCAAAACAAAGTGTTGTCGAAGGCTTTCATGGCCGGGATCACAGGGTTGTTGTATGTCTTTCGGGCTGTGTGGCCATGTTCCAGAAGCATTCTCTCCTGACGTTTCGCCCACATCTATGGCAGGCATCCTCAGAGGTTGTGAGGTAGGGTTCAAAACAAATTCAAAACAAAGCCAAGGCAGTGCAAACATGAGCATTAAAAATAAAAGACATGCGTTGAGTCCTATTATTGTTGTTAATATATTATTATCATTTCAAAGTACACCGATAAAGCCGCTCAGGGAGGAAGTCAAGACACCTCCCTCCACACAGAGATCCAGATCCGGAGGGTAAGGAAGAGAGGTGGCCACCCAATACTTGGAAGACCATCCCACTCGGCCACGCGTGAAATGACATAGATGTAGAGACACACACACACACACACACACACACGCGTGAGAGGGAGCCGATATGAAATGACATGGGTGTAGAGTAGAGAGAGAGAGAGAGAGACACGCACACACGCAAAACGCGGATCCTGGGGGTTCCTCCCTCAAACCCACGCGCAACTTCCTCCTGGGCTCACGGCCGTCACGTGCTGCCTCCCACGCGCCCCCTCCCCACTCTCCCCCCCTCCCCTTCCTCCTCACCCACGGCTCTCCACGCGTGGCTTTTTCCTCCTCCTCCTCCTCCTCCTCCTCTTTTCCTGCGTGGCCCACGCCCCCCTCGGGCTGCCTCTCCGCCGCTTCTTTTCCGTTGAGCCTGAGCCGGACCCCCCCCCCCCCCCCCCGCCCTCCTTCGCATTCCGAACCCAACAGAAGCCTTCGGTTGGCAACCGAAGGAGAACCCCCCCTCCCCCCTCCCCCCTCCCTTCTCTCTCTCTCTCTCTCTCCCCCTCCCCACGACACAGCCCTCAATCATCCCACGGGATTCCTGGCGGGGAGGGGAGGAGACAAAAGCCCCTCGCTCTTCTCTCCTTCCTTCCTCTTCCTTCCTTCCTTCCTTCCTTCCTTCCTTCCTTCCTTCTTTCCTTCCTTCCTTCCTTCCTTCCTTCCTTCCTTCTTTCCTCTCTTCCTTCCTTCCTTCCTTCCTTATTTCCTTCCTTCCTTCCTTCCTTCCTTCCTTATTTCCTTATTTCCTTCCTTCTTTCCTTCCTTCCTTATTTCCTTCCTTCTTTCCTTCCTTCCTTCCTTCCTTCCTTCCTTCTTTCCTTCCTTCTTTCCTTCCTTCTTTCCTTCCTTCCTTCTTTCCTTCCTTCCTTCCTTCTTTCTCTTCTTCCTTCCTTCCTTCTTTCCTTCCTTCCTCTCTTCCTTCCTTCCTTATTTCCTTCCTTCCTCTCTTCCTTCCTTCCTTCTTTCTCTTCTTCCTTCCTTCCTTCTTTCTCTTCTTCCTTCCTTCCTTATTTCCTTCCTTCCTTTCTTCCTTCCTTCCTTCCTTATTTCCTTCCTTCCTTCCTTCCTTCCTTATTTCCTTCCTTCCTTCCTTCTTTCCTTCCTTCCTTCTTTCCTTCCTTCCTTCCTTCCTTCTTTCCTTCCTTCCTTATTTCCTTCTTCTTCTTTCCTTCCTTCCTTCCTTCCTTCCTTCTTTCCTTCCTTCCTTCTTTCCTTCCTTCCTTCTTTCCTTCCTTCCTTCCTTCTTTCTCTTCTTCCTTCCTTCCTTCTTTCCTTCTTTCCTTCCTTCCTCTCTTCCTTCCTTCCTTCCTTCCTTATTTCCTTCCTTCCTTCCTTCCTTCCTTCCTTACTTCCTTCCTTATTTCCTTCCTTCTTTCCTTATTTCCTTCTTTCCTTCCTTCCTTATTTCCTTCCTTCTTTCCTTCCTTCCTTCTTTCCTTCCTTCCTTCCTCTTTTTCTTCCTTCCTTCCTTCTTTCCTTCCTTCCTTCCTTCCTTCCTTCCTTCCTTATTTCCTTCCTTCCGTATTTCCTTCCTTCCTTCTTTCCTGCCTTCTTTCTCTTCTTTCCTTCTTTCCTTCCTTCCTCTCTTCCTTCCTTCCTTATTTCCTTCTTTCCTTCCTTCCTTATTTCCTTCCTTCCTTCTTTCCTTCCCTTCCTTCCTCCTTTTCTTCCTTCCTTCCTTCCTCCCTTCCTTCCTTATTTCCTTCCTTCTTTCCTTCCTTCCTTGATTATTTACTTCCTTCTTTCTTTCCTTCCTTCCTTCTTTCCTTCCTTCCTTCTTTCCTTCCTTCCTTCTTTCCTTCCTTCCTTCCTTCCTTCCTTCCTTCCTTCCTTCTTCCTTCCTTCCTTCCTTCCTTCCTTCTTTC